>NC_034179.2:212418-309366 GCF_002021735.2 Oncorhynchus kisutch
GAGAGTGATGAGGGAGGGAGATGGAGGGAGGGAGGGAGGGAGACAGGGATGTAAGGAGAGAGGGATGTAAGGAGAGATGGATGGCGGGAGAGAGGGATGGCGGGAGAGAGGGATGGAGGGAGAGAGGGATGGAGGGAGAGGGATGTAAGGAGAGAGGTGTGGAGGGAGAGGGATGGAGGGAGAGGGATGTAAGGAGAGAGGTGTGGAGGGAGAGGGATGGAGGGAGAGAGGGAGTAAGGAGAGAGGGATGGAGGGAGAGAGGATGGAGGGAGAGGGATGTAAGGAGAGAGGTGTGGAGGGACAGGGATGGAGGGAGAGGAGGGATGTAAGGAGAGATGGATGGCGGGAGAGAGGGATGGGGGGGGAGAGGGGATCTAAGGAGAGAGGTGTGGAGGGAGATGGATGTAAGGATGAGAGGGATGGAGGAAGCGAGGGATGGAGGGAGAGGGATGTAAGGAGAGAGGTGTGGAGGGAGAGAGGGATGGAGGGAGAGAGGGATGTAAGGAGAGAGGGATGGAGGGAGAGAGGAGGGATGTAAGGAGAGAGGATGGAGGGGGAGATGATGTAAGGAGAGGAGCGGTGGAGGGAGAGGGATGGAGGGAGGGAGAGGGAGTGATGGAGGGAGAGAGGGATGTAAGGAGAGAGGGATGTAAGGAGAGAGGGATGGCGGGGAGAGAGGGATGGAGGGAGAGAGGGATTTTAAGGACAGAGGGGTGGAGGGAGAGGGATGGAGGGCTAGAGTGATGGAGGGAGAGGGATGTACGGCGAGAGAGGGGTGGAGGGAGAGAGGGATATAAGGAGAGAGGGGTGGAGGGAGAGGGATGACTGGAAGGGAGGGGAGACGTGAGGGATGGAGGGAGGAGGGATGTAAGGAGAGAGGGATGGAGGGAGATGGATGTAAGGAGAGAGGGGTGGAGGGAGATGGATGTAAGGAGAGAGGGATGGAGGGAGAGAGGGATGGCGGGGAGAGGGGATGTAGGAGATGAGGTTGGAGGGAGAGAGGGATGGAGGGAGAGGGATGTAAGGAGAGAGGTTGGAGGGAGAGAGGGATGGAGGGAGAGGGATGTAAGGAGAGAGGGTTGGAGCGATTAGAGGGATGTAAGGAGAGCGGGGTGGCGGGAGATGGATGTAAGGAGAGAGGGGTGGAGGGAGATGGATGTAAGGAGAGAGGGATGGAGGGAGAGAGGGCTGTAAGGAGAGAGGGGTGGAGGGAGAGAGGCTGTAAGGAGAGAGGGGTGGAGGGAGAGGGATGTAAGGGGAGAGGGGTGGAGGGAGAGAGGGATGTCAGGAGAGAGGGGTGGAGGGAGATGGATGTAACGAGAGAGGGGTGGAGGGAGATGGATGTAAGGAGAGAGGGGTGGAGGGAGATGGATGTAAGGAGAGAGGGGTGGAGGAGATGGATGTAAGGAGAGAGGGATGGAGGGAGAGAGGATATAAGGAGAGAAGGATGGAGGGAGAGAGGGATGTAAGGAGAGAGGGATGTAAGGAGAGAGGGATGGCGGGAGAGAGGGATGGAGGGAGAGAGGGATTTAAGGACAGAGGGGTGGAGGGAGAGGGATGGAGGGATAGAGTGATGGAGGGAGAGGGATGTAAGGAGAGAGGGTGGAGGGAGAGAGGGATATAAGGAGAGAGGGGTGGAGGGAGAGGGATGAAGGGAGGGAGAGGGAGGGATGGAGGGAGAGAGGGATGTAAGGAGAGAGGGATGGAGGGAGATGGATGTAAGGAGAGAGGGGTGGAGGGAGATGGATGTAAGGAGAGAGGGATGGAGGGAGAGAGGGATGGAGGGAGAGGGATGTAAGGAGAGAGGTTGGAGGGAGAGAGGGATGGAGGGAGAGGGATTGTAAGGAGAGAGGTTGGAGGGAGAGAGGGATGGAGGGAGAGGGATGTAGGAGAGAGGGTTGGAGCGATAGAGGGATGTAAGGAGAGAGGGTGGAGGGAGATGGATGTAAGGAGAGAGGGGTGGAGGGAGATGGATGTAAGGAGAGAGGGATGGAGGGAGAGAGGGATGTAAGGAGAGAGGGGTGGAGGGAGAGAGGGATGTAAGGAGAGAGGGGTGGAGGGAGAGGGATGTAAGGGGAGAGGGGTGGAGGGAGAGAGGGATGTAAGGAGAGAGGGGTGGAGGGAGATGGATGTAACGAGAGAGGGGTGGAGGGAGATGGATGTAAGGAGAGAGGGGTGGAGGGAGATGGATGTAAGGAGAGAGGGGTGGAGGGAGATGGATGTAAGGAGAGAGGGATGGAGGGAGAGAGGGATGTAAGGAGAGAGGGATGGAGGGAGAGAGGGATGTAAGGAGAGAGGGATGGAGGGAGAGAGGGATGTAAGGTGAGAGTGATAGAGGGAGAGGGATGTAAGGAGAGGGGTGGAGGGAGAGGGGTGGAGGGAGAGGGAGAGGGGTGGAGGGAGATGGATAGAGGGAGGGAGAGGGATGGAGGGAGAGAGGGATGAAGGGAGAAAGGGATGAAGGGAGAGAGAAGGATGGAGGGAGGGATGGATAGAGGGATGAAGGGTGAGATGGATGAAGGGATAGAGAGATGAAGGGAGAGAGGGATGGAGAGAGGGATGTATTGATAGACGGAGAGAGGGATGGAGGGATAGAGAGAAAAATGGAGAGAGGGGAGGAGGGAGAGAGGGATGGAGGGAGAGAGGATGGGGGAATTGTGGTGAGGGACTTTTGCTCAAAGGGAGAGTTTGCCAGACCCTCCCTCCCCTCACTACAGAAACAAACTGGCTTCATGTGAAACATGTCTGTTCACCATGATGTTATTGTCTAAGTGTAACTGTACAAAATATGTGGAAAACTGTTCAGAGTATAGTCTAGGCCTTGTATGAAGAAGACATTTAGTTGTAAATGGTGTTTGTATCTCAGGTCACATCTATATGTTCTTCATCTATAGGTTGTTAGTTGGTGTGAGAGAACCGACCTGACCACCCTGGCACCTGTCCATCAACTAGTGATGCCAGGCAGGTATTTAACCATTAATATAACATTAAACTGGTGAACTGACACACAGCATCCAGTCTATCCGTTTCTCTAGCCAAGATTTTCTTTGTGCGATATCTCCTGGGGAAATCCAGGCCAGGTTATCATCAGGCTGTGATGACTCCTGGAGATATCCAGGCCAGGTTATCATCAGGCTGTGATGACTCCTGGAGATATCCAGGCCAGGTTATCATCAAGCTGGGATGACTCTTGTCAGTAGTTGTGATTGTACAGAACACCTCCCTGTAGCCCCAGGTCTGAGTGGCCAGTAGAGCTGAGAACACTACACCTCCCTGTTGCCCCAGGTCTGAGTGGCCAGTAGAGCTGAGAACACTACACCTCCCTGTAGCCCAGGTCTGAGTGGCCAGTAGAGCTGAGAACACTACACCTCCCTGTAGCCCCAGGTCTGAGTGGCCAGTAGAGCTGAGAACACTACACAATCAGAGTTATCACTATGCTGTTTTCACCAGCCTGCCTGCCTGCATGGACACACACACACACACACATACACACACACATACACACACACACACACTACACATATATATCTTCCTACTGTGAGCCTTCTCCTTGGGTTCCAACCCACACTGCCCTTTGTTGTGAAAGAGCTCTCTGTTGTTCTGATGTGGTTAACTCTACAAATACAAACTCCTCCTTCACTCACGCCGCCAAGCTTACCCTAGTAAAACTGACTATCCTACCGATCCTCGACTTCGGCGATGTCATCTACAAAATGGCTTCCAACACTCTACTCAGCAAACTGAATGCAGTCTATCACAGTGCCATCCGTTTTGTCACTAAAGCACCTTATACCACCCACCACTGCGACTTGTATGCTCTAGTCGGCTGGCCCTCGCTACATATTCGTCGCCAGACCCACTGGCTCCAGGTCATCTACAAGTCTATGCTAGGTAAAGCTCCGCCTTATCTCAGCTCACTGGTCATGATGGCAACACCCATCCGTAGCACGCGCTCCAGCAGGTGTATCTCACTGATCATCCCTAAAGCCAACACCTCATTTGGCCGCCTTTCGTTCCAGTACTCTGCTGCCTGTGACTGGAACGAATTGCAAAAATCGCTGAAGTTGGAGACTTTTATCTCCCTCACCAACTTCAAACATCAGCTATCTGAGCAGCTAACCGATCGCTGCAGCTGTACATAGTCTATTGGTAAATAGCCCACCCTTTTCACCTACCTCATCCCCATACTGTTTTTATTTATTTACTTTTCTGCTCTTCTGCACACCAATATCTCTACCTGTACATGACCATCTGATCATTTATCACTCCAGTGTTAATCTGCAAAATTGTAATTATTTGCCTACCTCCTCATGCCTTTTGCACACATTGTATATAGACCCCCCCTTTGTTTTCTACTGTGTTATTGACTTGTTAATTGTTTACTCCATGTGTAACTCTTTGTTGTATGCTCACACTGCTATGCTTTATCTTGGCCAGGTCGCAGTTGCAAATGAGAACTTGTTCTCAACTAGCCTACCTGGTTAAATAAAGGTGTTCTCAACCAGCCTACCTGGTTAAATAAAGGTGTTCTCAACTAGCCTACCTGGTTAAATAAAGGTGTTCTCAACCAGCCTACCTGGTTAAATAAAGGTGTTCTCAACTAGCCTACCTGGTTAAATAAAGGTGTTCTCAACTAGCCTACCTGGTTAAATAAAGGTGTTCTCAACTAGCCTACCTGGTTAAATAAAGGTGTTCTCAACTAGCCTACCTGGTTAAATAAAGGTGTTCTCAACTAGCCTACCTGGTTAATAAAGGTGAAATAAAAATAAAAATAAAAAGTCTAGCACGTTCAGAACAGAGAGTAAAAGGAGCAGGTTTCTGGGCACGATAGCGTAGATTCAAGGCGTACAGACAAAGGTAAGGTAGGATGTGAGTACATTGGAGGTAAACCATTGAGAAATGATGAGAGAGATATAGTCTAAATAGACGTTTAAACCAGGTGATGTCATAGCATATGTAGGAGGTGGAACAACATGGATTGGTTAAGGCATATTGAGCAGGGCTAGAGGCTCTACAGTGAAATAAGACAGTAATCACTAACCAGGACAGTAATGGACAAGGCATGTTGATATTAGAGAGCAGCATGCGTAGCCAAGTGAACATATGGGTCCAGTGAGTGGTTGGGCTGGCTGGGGACACGGTGATTCAGACAGTTAGCAGTTAGCAGTTAGCAGGCTAACCTTCAGAAGTCAAATCAAATCAAATGTATTTATATAGCCCTTCGTACATCAGCTGATATCTCAAAGTGCTGTACAGAAACCCAGCCTAAAACCCCAAACAGCAAGCAATGCAGGTGTAGAAGCACAGTGGCTAGGAAAAACTCCCTAGAAAGGCCAAAACCTAGAAAGAAACCTAGAGAGGAACCAGGCTATGTGGGGTGGCCAGTCCTCTTCTGGCTGTGCCGGGTGGAGATTATAACAGAACATGGCCAAGATGTTCAAATGTTCATAAATGACCAGCATGGTCGAATAATAATAAGGCAGAACAGTTGAAACTGGAGCAGCAGCACGGCTAGGTGGACTGGGGACAGCAAGGAGTCATCATGTCAGGTAGTCCTGGGGCATGGTCCTAGGGCTCAGGTCCTCCGAGAGAGAGAAAGAAAGAGAGAAAGAGAGAATTAGAGAAAGCACACTTAAATTCACACAGGACACCGAATAGGACAGGAGAAGTACTCCAGATATAACAGACTGACCCTAGCCCCCGACACATAAACTACTGCAGCATAAATACTGGAGGCTGAGACAGGAGGGGTCAGGAGACACTGTGGCCCCATCCGAGGACACCCCCGGACAGGGCCAAACAGGAAGGATATAACCCCACCCACTTTGCCAAAGCACAGCCCCCACACCACTAGAGGGATATCTTCAACCACCAACTTACCATCCTGAGACAAGGCTGAGTATAGCCCACAAAGATCTCCGCCACGGCACAACCCAAGGGGGGGGGGGGGCGCCAACCCAGACAGGATGACCACCACAGAAGTCACATAATTTGGTAAATTCATTGGTGTCACATGATCTGTCACATGATCTCAGTATATATACACCTGTTCTGAAATGCCCCAGAGTCTGCAATACCACTAAGCAAGGGTCACCACCAAGCAAGCAGCATCATGAAGCCCAAGGAGCTCTCCAAACAGGTCAGAGATCAGGGTTGGGTTATAGAAAATATCAGAAACTTTGAACATCCCACGGAGCACCATTAAATCCATTATTCAAAATTTGAAAGAATATGGTACCACAACAAACCTTCCAAGAGAGGTCCGCCAACCAAAACTCATAAACCAGGCAAGGAGGGCATTAATCAGAGAGGCAACAAAGAGACCAAAGATAACCCTGAAGGCGCTGCAAAGCTTGGAGTATCTGTCCATAGCTTGGAGTATCTGTCCTTAGGACCACTTTAGGCCATAGACTCCACAGAGCTGGAAGAGTTGCCAGAAAAAAGCAATTGCTTTAAGTGTTCGCCAAAAGACATGTCGGAGACTCCCCAAACATATGGAAGAAGATACTCTGGTCAGATGAGACTCAAATTTAGCTTTTTGGCCATCATGATAAATGCTATGTCTGGCACAAACCCAACACCTCTCATCACCCAGATGACACCATCCCCACAGTGAAGCATGGTGGTGGCAGCATCATGCTGTGGGGATGTTTTTCATCGGCAGGGACTGGGAAACTGGTCAGAATTGAAGGAATTATGGATGGTGCTAAATACAGGGAAATGATTGAGGGAAGCCTGTTTCAGTCTTCCAGAGATTTGAGACAGGGATGGAGTGCTGTTTTAGGATCATTCTCCTGCTGGAAGGAACACCTTCCAGCAGGAGAATGATCCTAAAACAGCACTCGAGATGTTTATGGGGAAACGTTTAAATGTCTTGGAATGGCCTAGTCAAAGCCCAGACCTCAATTCAATTGAGAATCTGTGGAATGACTTAAAGATTGCTGTACACCAGCGGAACCCATCCAACTTGAAGGAGATGGAGCTGTTTGCCTTGAATAATGGGCAAAAATCTCAGTGCCAAGCTTATAGAGACATACCCCAAGAGACTTGCAGTTGGAATTGCTGCAAAAGGTTTCTCTACAAAGTATTGACTTTGGGGGGGAGTGAATAGTTATGCACGCTCAAATTTTCAGTTATTTTGTCTAATTTCTTGCTTGTTTCACAATAAAAAAATATTGGTGGTATAAGTGGTGGGCGTGTTGCGTAAAGCAAATTACACAAGCCCCCCCAAAAAAATCTATTTTAATTCCAGGTTGTAAGGTAACAAAATAGGAAAAATGCCAAGGGGGTGAATACTTTTGCAAGCCACTCTAAAAAATGCCTTATTTTCATAAGTATTCAGATCCTTTTCTACTAGACTCGAAATTGAGCTCAGGTGCATCCTGTTTCATTTCGATCATCCTTGAGATATTTCTACTACTTGATTGGAGTCCACCTGTGGTAAATTCACTGATTGTACATGATTTCAAAAGGCAGATACCTATCTATTTAAGGTCCCACAGTTGATGGTGCATGTTATAGAAAAGATCAAGCCATGAGCTTGGTCCGATGATACCAAGATTGAACTCTTTGGCCTATTTGCCAAGCGTCACGTCTGGAGGAAACCTGGCACCGTTTCTACAGTGAAGCATGTAGGGATGCTCTCTCTCTCTCGATCATTGCAGTTTTCCAAGTCTATCCACCGAATTAAGCCTTTACTTAAATAGTTAAGCCTTTACTTCAATCAAAATAATAATCATATGATGAACTATCCGTTCAGACCCTAGTCCTACCGACACTACATGACCAATAGTATGTGGACACCTGCTCGTCGAACATCTGTATTCCACTAGATGTTGGAACGTTGTCGTGGGGATTTGCTTTCATTCAGCCACAATGCATCCCAAAGGGATCCAATGCATCCCAAACGTGTTCAATGGGGTTGAGGTCAGGGCTCTGTGCAGGCCAGTCAAGTTCTTCCGCACAGATCTCGACAAACCATTTCTGTACGGACCTTGCTTTGAGCATGGGGGCATTGCTGAAACAGTAAAGGGCCTTGCCCAAACTGTTGTGTCATGGAAATTTCCTCTATTTACCAAATCATGAGAGCACACACAAGTCAGAGTTAGTTATCACAAAGTCCATCTATAATTATATGAGCTCTATCACAACCCTGTGACTCTCAGATCAATTCAGTGTCTATCAATGAATTCTCTGAGAGTCCCTTACACATTGCAACTGAGATCCTTTATAGCAAAGACACACATAGCCAGACAGCATAGGCATAATTTATCGTTCAGCTTTGTCTCCTAAACTATGTTCTTTTCTCAAAATCAGAACCATAAACCAATCCTCCATATCAACAGGCATATATCAAATCCATCCTATCTTGACAAGATCACAGAGACACATTGACTGGCACACAGACATTGTGGAGCCAAGAGATACACGCTTGACCTCTCCCCTCTCTCCGGCCCAAACAACCTAGTCTTGACAGAGAACAGATGACTGCAAACCCCGCCACAGTATTATACAAAAACATTCTGATGAGAAGTAACTTACAAACATATGATGAATATAAAACATCTTACCTATGTTACCAACTAATTCTGAGTATTCCCCAACAGTTGCCACAAAGTTGGAAGCTCAAAATCATCAAGAATGTGATTGTATGCTGTAGGGTTAAGATTTCATTTCACTGGAAATAATGGGCCTACCTCGAACTATGAATGACAGCCCCAGACCATTATTCCTCATCCACCAAACTTTACAGTTGGCACTATGCATTCATGCAGGTAGCGTTCTCCTGTCATCTGCCAAACCCAGATTCGTCCATCAGATTGCCAAATGGTGAAGGGTGATTCACCACTCCAGATAACTAATTTCCACTGCTCCAGAGTCCAATGGCGGCAAGCTTTACACCATTCCAACCAATGCTTGGCATTGCGCCTGGTAATGTTAGGCTTGTGTGCGGCTGCTCGGCCATGGAAAACCATTTGAAGTAACTCCTGACGAACAGTTCTTGTGCTGATGTTGCTTCCAGAAACAGTTTGGAACTCGGTAGTAAGTGTTGCAACCAAGGACAGGCGATTTTTACGAGCTATGCGCTTTAGCACTCGGTAGTCCCATTCTGTGCGCTTGTGCGGCCTACCACTTTGCGTCCGAGTCGTTGTCACTCCTAGACGTTTCCACTTCACAATAACAGCACGTACAGTTTTCCGGAGCAGCTCAAGCAGGGCATGAATTGACTTGTTGGAACGGTGGCATTCAATGACAGGGCCACAGTGAAAGTCACTGAGCTCTTCAGTAAGGCCATTTTACTGCCAATGTTTGTATATGGAGATTGCCTGGCTTATACTCCTGTCACCAAAAGGTGTGGATGAAATAGGCCAATCCACTAATTTGAAGGGTTGTCCACATACTTTTGCTCCTTTAGTATTTCTCCATTAGGTTTCCCCATAGAGAAAGCCTCACCGTTTTTTGGGTGGGTGGCAGTCAGCCTAGCGGTTAGAGCGTTGGGCCAGTAACCGAAGGTTTCTAATGCCTCAACCGACAAGATTACACTTTTCTCTGGTGTGCCGTACTACCATGTTTTCTCTGGTGTGCCGTACTACCATGTTTTCTCTGGTGTGCCGTACTACCATGTTTTCTCTGGTGTGCCGTACTACCATGTTTTCTCTGGTGTGCCGTACTACCATGTTTTCTCTGGTGTGCCGTACTACCATGTTTTCTCTGGTGTGCCGTACTACCATGTTTTCTCTGGTGTGCCGTACTACCATGTTTTCTCTTTGGCCGGTGTTTTTTACAGACGTTTTCCAATCCTCACTCGACCAGCGACGTGCCAGTTTTGTGGAAGAACTCAATAATTATACCCATTCCTAAAGCATCTAATCCCTCTGTGCTGAATGACGACTGCCCTGTCGCCTTGACATCCTTAGTAATGAAATGCCTTGAGAAACTTGTGAAAAGTCATATTCTCAGTGTCACCCAGAAGCTCCTCGACCCATTTCAGTTTGCCTATCAGCCTAGCAGAGGAGTTGATGATGCCATTCTTACCCTCCTTAACATTGTCTATAGACATCTAGAGGGTGCCAAATCCAATGTTAGGGTTCTGTTTGTTGACTTTTCTTCTGCCTTCAACACAATCCAGCCCTACATTCTGGCACAGAGACTCATTTGGGACTTCTCCTTAGAAGATGGGCTGGTTTTGTGGCTGTTGGACTTCCTGAGCCAACGCTCACAGCGAGTCAAAATAGGTCCCCACGTGTCGGACATACGTAATACTAACACAGGCTCTCCTCAGGGATGTGTTTTGTCCCCACTCCTGTACATCTTGTACACTAATAGTTGTACTAGTTCCCATCCTGACAGAAAGTTTGTTAAGTTCGCTGATGACACTGACTTGATCAGCCTGTTGCATGATGACGAGGAACATCATGGCCCGGGGTCCTAGATGGCTTTGTACAGTGGTGTGAGGAATCACACTTGGTCCTCAATACCAACAAGACCAAAGAGATGTGCATTGACTTCAGGAAGTGTACAACACCTACCTCTGTAACATCTATCAGAGGTCAGAGTATAGAGATTGTAGAGGAATACAAATACCTGGGTGTCCTGTTGGACAATAAGCTTCAGTGGAGTAAATGTACAGACCTGATGTACAAAAAGAGCCAACAGAGATGGTACTTTCTCAAAGTACATGGGATCTTTTAATGAAGACTATATACTGACTCTGTTTTACAAATCTTCCATTGAGAGTATTTTTGTATTGTATTTGTATTTTTGTATTGTTTGTAGGTTTGGCAATTCCACAGTCAGACAGAGAAATATACTGAGAAGGATTATCACCACAGCAAGCAAGGTACTTGGAGTCAAACAGACAGGCCTGGATGAGATCTTTAAGGTCAGGGCCCTCCGTAAGGCTCACAAAATCATTTTAGACCCAAGCCATCCCCTGTACCTGGACTTTGAATTACTCCCCTCTGGGCGCAGGTATAGGGCACCCCTCAGCAGGAAAAACAGAACTAGACAATCATTTGTGCCAGGTGTGATATCCCTCCTAAATGGCTCGAACTAAAGTTCCTATAGACTCAGTAAGGCCAGCAGGCTAATGTTCCTATAGACCCAGTAAGGCCAGCAGGCTAATGTTCCTATAGACTCAGTAAGGCCAGCAGGCTAATGTTCCTATAGACCCAGTAAGGCCAGCAGGCTAAAGTTCCTATAGACTCAGTAAGGCCAGCAGGCTAATGTTCCTATAGACCCAGTAAGGCCAGCAGGCTAAAGTTCCTATAGACTCAGTAAGGCCAGCAGGCTAATGTTCCTATAGACCCAGTAAGGCCAGCAGGCTAGTCTTTAAAAATGTCTTATTGGTATGTAACTGTTATGAAAGTTGTATTGTCAATTTTGTTTTGTATTTAAACGCCACTTTAAACATGTACATGACACTGCAACAAAATTTCCCCATGGGGACAATAAAGTCAGTAAGTAAAACAAACACATTACACTGCACCTATCGTACTACTACTGTATGGCTGACCCTATAAAACAACACATTTCACTACACCTATCCAGTGTGTCAAACCTAAATCTATTAAAACGATTTCTCTATCTTTCTCTCTCGCTCTCTCCCTCTCACACACATCAATAATAAAAGAAAACAAAATCCATTGTTGTCTCCGATGCCACAGAGAGGGTGATGTGACATGTACAAACTGTCGCCGGTGGCAACAGTGCAGTTTGATGTTCTATGGCGTGACGGTGGAGTCAAGTCATTTTGCACCCAATTACACTGCAGTAAATCTGGTGGATGCCACTTGTCTTGGAGTATCGGTTATCACTGTCACCTTGACATTCTTTGTTGACACAGCTCTCCTCCTAACAGAGACCTAACAGAATCCTAATAGAACAGCCCTAACAGAACATATCCCTAAAAGAACAGAATGCTAACAGAACATTTTTTTATTTTTTTATTTCACCTTTATTTAACCAGGTAGGCTAGTTGAGAACAAGTTCTCATTTGCAACTGCGACCTGGCCAAGATAAAGCATAGCAGTGTGAGCATACAACAGAGTTACACATGGAGTAAACAATTAACAAGTCAATAACACAGTAGAAAACGAAGGGGGGGTCTATATACAATGTGTGCAAAAGGCATGAGGAGGTAGGCAAATAATTACAATTTTGCAGATTAACACTGGAGTGATAAAAGATCAGATGGTCATGTACAGGTAGAGATATTGGTGTGCAGAAGAGCAGAAAAGTAAATAAATAGAAACAGTACGGGGATGAGGTAGGTGAAAAGGGTGGGCTATTTACCAATAGACTATGTACAGCTGCAGCGATCGGTTAGCTGCTCAGATAGCTGATGTTTGAAGTTGGTGAGGGAGATAAAAGTCTCCAACTTCAGCGATTTTTGCAATTCGTTCCAGTCACAGGCAGCAGAGTACTGGAACGAAAGGCGGCCAAATGAGGTGTTGGCTTTAGGGATGATCAGTGAGATACACCTGCTGGAGCGCGTGCTACGGATGGGTGTTGCCATCGTGACCAGTGAGCTGAGATAAGGCGGAGCTTTACCTAGCATAGACTTGTAGATGACCTGGAGCCAGTGGGTCTGGCGACGAATATGTAGCGAGGGCCAGCCGACTAGAGCATACAAGTCGCAGTGGTGGGTAGTATAAGGTGCTTTAGTGACAAAACGGATGGCACTGTGATAGACTGCATCCAGTTTGCTGAGTAGAGTGTTGGAAGCCATTTTGTAGATGACATCGCCGAAGTCGAGGATCGGTAGGATAGTCAGTTTTACTAGGGTAAGCTTGGCGGCTTGAGTGAAGGAGGCTTTGTTGCGGAATAGAAAGCCGACTCTTGATTTGATTTTCGATTGGAGATGTTTGATATGAGTCTGGAAGGAGAGTTTGCGGTCTAGCCAGACACCTAGGTACTTATAGACGTCCACATATTCTAGGTCGGAACCATCCAGGGTGGTGATGCTAGTCGGGCATGCAGGTGCAGGCAGCGACCGGTTGAAAAGCATGCATTTGGTCTTACTAGCGTTTAAGAGCAGTTGGAGGCCACGGAAGGAGTGTTGTATGGCATTGAAGCTTGTTTGGAGGTTAGATAGCACAGTGTCCAGAGACGGGCCGAAAGTATATAGAATGGTGTCGTCTGCGTAGAGGTGGATCAGGGAATCGCCCGCAGCAAGAGCAACATCATTGATATACACAGAGAAAAGAGTCGGCCCGAGAATTGAACCCTGTGGCACCCCCATAGAGACTGCCAGAGGACCGGACAGCATGCCCTCCGATTTGACACACTGAACTCTGTCTGCAAAGTAATTGGTGAACCAGGCAAGGCAGTCATCCGAAAAACCGAGGCTACTGAGTCTGCCGATAAGAATATGGTGATTGACAGAGTCGAAAGCCTTGGCGAGGTCGATGAAGACGGCTGCACAGTACTGTCTTTTATCGATGGCGGTTATGATGTCGTTTAGTACCTTGAGTGTGGCTGAGGTGCAACCATGACCGGCTCGGAAACCAGATTGCACAGCGGAGAAGGTACGGTGGGATTCGAGATGGTCAGTGACCTGTTTGTTGACTTGGCTTTCGAAGACCTTAGATAGGCAGGGCAGGATGGATATAGGTCTGTAACAGTTTGGGTCCAGGGTGTCTCCCCCTTTGAAGAGGGGGATGACTGCGGCAGCTTTCCAATCCTTGGGGATCTCAGACGAGATGAAAGAGAGGTTGAACAGGCTGGTAATAGGGGTTAAGACAATGGTGGCAGATAGTTTCAGAAATAGAGGGTCCAGATTGTCAAGCCCAGCTGATTTGTACGGGTCCAGGTTTTGCAGCTCTTTCAGAACATCTGCTATCTGGATTTGGGTAAAGGAGAACCTGGAGAGGCTTGGGCGAGGAGCTGCGGGGGGGGCGGAGCTGTTGGCCGAGGTTGAAGTAGCCAGGCGGAAGGCATGGCCAGCCGTTGAGAAATGCTTATTGAAGTTTTCGATAATCATGGATTTATCAGTGGTGACCGTGTTACCTAGCCTCAGTGCAGTGGGCAGCTGGGAGGAGGTGCTCTTGTTCTCCATGGACTTCACAGTGTCCCAGAACTTTTTGGAGTTGGAGCTACAGGATGCAAACTTCTGCCTGAAGAAGCTGGCCTTAGCTTTCCTGACTGACTGCGTGTATTGGTTCCGGACTTCCCTGAACAGTTGCATATCACGGGGACTATTCGATGCTATTGCAGTCCGCCACAGGATGTTTTTGTGCTGGTCGAGGGCAGTCAGGTCTGGGGTGAACCAAGGGCTGTATCTGTTCTTAGTTCTGCATTTTTTGAACGGAGCATGCTTATCTAAAATGGTGAGGAAGTTACTTTTAAAGAATGACCAGGCATCCTCAACTGACGGGATGAGGTCAATGTCCTTCCAGGATACCCGGGCCAGGTCGATTAGAAAGGCCTGCTCACAGAAGTGTTTTAGGGAGCGCTTGACAGTGATGAGGGGTGGTCGTTTGACTGCGGCTCCGTAGCGGATACAGGCAATGAGGCAGTGATCGCTGAGATCCTGGTTGAAGACAGCGGAGGTGTATTTGGAGGGCCAGTTGGTCAGGATGACGTCTATGAGGGTGCCCTTGTTTACAGAGTTAGGGTTGTACCTGGTGGGTTCCTTGATGATTTGTGTGAGATTGAGGGCATCTAGCTTAGATTGTAGGACTGGCGGGGTGTTAAGCATATCCCAGTTTAGGTCACCTAACAGAACAAACTCTGAAGCTAGATGGGGGGCGATCAATTCACAAATGGTGTCCAGGGCACAGCTGGGAGCTGAGGGGGGTCGGTAGCAGGCGGCAACCGTGAGAGACTTATTTCTGGAGAGAGTAATTTTCAAAATTAGTAGTTCGAACTGTTTGGGTATGGACCTGGAAAGTATGACATTACTTTGCAGGCCATCTCTGCAGTAAACTGCAACTCCTCCCCCTTTGGCAGTTCTATCTTGACGGAAGATGTTATAGTTGGGTATGGAAATCTCTGAATTTTTGGTGGCCTTCCTGAGCCAGGATTCAGACACAGCAAGGACATCAGGGTTAGCAGAGTGTGCTAAAGCAGTGAGTAAGACAAACTTAGGGAGGAGGCTTCTGATGTTGACATGCATGAAACCAAGGCTTTTTCGAACACAGAAGTCAACAAATGAGGGTGCCTGGGGACATGCAGGGCCTGGGTTTACCTCCACATCACCCGCGGAACAGAGAAGGAGTAGTATGAGGGTGCGGCTAAAGGCTATCAAAACTGGTCGCCTAGAGCGTTGGGGACAGAGAATAAGAGGAGCAGGTTTCTGGGCATGGTAGAATATATTCAGGGCATAATGCGCAGACAGGGGTATGGTGGGGTGCGGGTACAGCGGAGGTAAGCCCAGGCACTGGGTGATGATGAGAGAGGTTGTATCTCTGGACATGCTGGTAGTAATGGGTGAGGTCACCGCATGTGTGGGAGGTGGGACAAAGGAGTTATCAGGGGTATGAAGAGTGGAACTAGGGGCTCCATTGTGGACTAAAACAATGATAACTAACCTGAACAACAGTATACAAGGCATATTGACATTTGAGAGAGACATACAGCGAGGCATACAGTAATCACAGGTGTTGAATTGGGAAAGCTAGCTAAAACAGTAGGTGAGACAACAGCTAATCAGCTAGCACAACAACAGCAGGTAAAATGGCGTAGACTAGGCAACGGGGCCAACAGATAAAACAAACAAGCAGAATGGAGTACCGTGATTTATGGACAGTCCAGCGTGCATCAGCTATGTAGCCAAGAGATCAGTGTCCAGGGGGCAGCGGTGGATGGGGAAGGGAAGCTGGACTGGCGAGTGTTATCCAGGTTAAAAAAAAAAACGAACAATGACTAAATAGCTTGTAGCTAGTTAGCTGGTTAGCTTCTGGAGGTTCTTGAGTGTGTTCTAAAAATAAATAAAAAATAATAGCGATTCCGTATCACATTGGGTGAGGCAGGTTTCCGGAAGGTATAAACAAATTAAAAGTCAAAAGAGATAGAAAGTAAATATGGGTCCGGAGGGCGTTTGGGACGCAGGGATTCAGGCGGTTAGCAGGCCTGTGCTAACAAGCTAACAGTTTGTAGGCCCGGGCTAGACAAGGTAGCAGTTAGCGGACCGGAGCTGGACAAGCTAGCAGTTAGCAGGCCGAATTAGCAAGCAGGGAGATAGCGAGGGCTAGAGAGTTAGCCTTTGGGGGACGTCGCGATGGGGTGAGTCTGTTTATTCCTCTTCATGCGGTGACATCGATAGACCGGTCGTGGGCCCGGGTATTGTAGCTCAGGAGTATGCTACGGTGGTAGCGCAGGCCGGGCTAGCTTCAAGCTAAGTGGGTGGAAACGCTAGCCAGGGGTAATCGTCCAGGGTTGCGGTTTAGCTGGATAGCTAGTTGTGAAGATCCAGCGTATTTGGAAGCTTAGGTTTAGCAAAATGTTTTTAAAGGGATAGCTATGTAAAAAACGAAAAATATGTAAAAAAACGAAAAATAAACAAAATATAAACAAAATATACAGGGACACGACACGACAGGACGACTTACTGCTACGCCATCTTGGAGAGGTATAACATATTCCTAACAGAACAGAACAGAGCCAAAATAGAACCCTAACGGAAGAGAACGCTTACAGAACAGAACCCTAACAGAACAGAACCCTAACAGAACAGAGATGTAACAGAACCCTAACAGAACAGAATGCTTACAGAACAGAACCCTTACAGAACAGAACCCTTACAGAACAGAGCCCTCAAATCAAATTAAATTTATATAGCCCTTCGTACATCAGCTGATATCTCAAAGTGCTGTACAGAAACCCAGCCTAAAACCCCAAACAGCAAGCAATGCAGGTGTAGAAGTACGGGGGCTAGGAAAAACTCCCTAGAAAGGCCAAAACCTAGGACGAAACCAGGCTATGTGGGGTGGCCAGTCCTCTTCTGGCTGTGCCAGGTGGAGATTATAACAGAACATGGCCAAGATGTTCAAATGTTCAAAAATGACCAGCATGGTCGAATAATAATAAGGCAGAACAGTTGAAACTGGAGCAGCAGCACGGCCAGGTGGACTGGGGACAGGTAGTCCTGGGGCATGGTCCTAGGGCTCAGGTCCTCCGAGAGAGAGAAAGAAAGAGAGAAGGAGAGAATTAGAGAACGCACACTTAGATTCACACAGGACACCGAATAGGACAGGAGAAGTACTCCAGATATAACAAACTGACCCTAGCCCCCCGACACATAAACTACTGCAGCATAAATACTGGAGGCTGAGACAGGAGGGGTCAGGAGACACTGTGGCCCCATCCGAGGACACCCCCGGACAGGGCCAAACAGGAAGGATATAACCACACCCACTTTGCCAAAGCCCAGCCCCCACACCACTAGAGGGATATCTTCAACCACCAACTTACCATCCTGAGACAAGGCTGAGTATAGCCCACAAAGACCTCCGCCACGGCACAACCCAAGGGGGGGCGCCAACCCAGACAGGATGACCACATCAGTGAATCAACCCACTCACGTGACGCACACCTTCCAGGGACGGTATGAGAGAGCCCCAGTAAGCCAGTGACTCAGCCCCTGTATTAGGGTTAGAGGCAGAGAATCCCAGTGGAAAGAGGGGAACCGGCCAGGCAGAGACAGCAAGGGCGGTTCGTTGCTCCAGAGCCTTTCCGTTCACCTTCCCACTCCTGGGCCAGACTACACTCAATCATATGACCCACTGAAGAGATGAGTCTTCAGTAAAGACTTAAAGGTTGAGACTGAGTTTGCGTCTCTGACATGGGTAGGCAGACCGTTCCATAAAAATTTAGCTCTATAGGAGAAAGCCCTGCCTCCAGCTGTTTGCTTAGAAATTCTAGGGACAGTTAGGAGGCCTGTGTCTTGTGACCGTAGCGTACGTGTAGGTATGTACGGCAGGACCAAATCAGAGAGATAGGTAGGAGCAAGCCCATGTAATGCTTTGTAGGTTAGCAGTAAAACCTTGAAATCAGCCCTTGCTTTGACAGGAAGCCAGTGTAGAGAGGCTAGCACTGGAGTAATATGATCAAATTTTGGGTTTCTAGTCAGGATTCTAGCAGCCGTATTTAGCACCAACTGAAGTTTATTTAGTGCTTTATCCGGGTCGCCGGAAAGTAGAGCATTGCAGTAGTCTAACCTAGAAGTGACAAAAGCATGGATACATTTTTCTGCATCATTTTTGGACAGAAAGTTTCAGATTTTTGCAATGTTACGTAGATGGAAAAAAGCTGTCCTTGAAATGGTCTTGATATGTTCTTCAAAAGAGAGATCAGGGTCCAGAATAACGCCGAGGTCCTTCACAGTTTTATTTGAGACGACTGTACAACCATTAAGATTAATTGTCAGATTCAACAGAAGATCTCTTTGTTTCTTGGGACCTAGACCAAGCATCTCTGTTTTGTCCGAGTTTAAAAGTAGAACGTTTGCAGCCATCCACTTCCTTATGTCTGAAACACATGCTTCTAGCAAGGGCAATTTTGGGGCCTCACCATGTTTCATTGAAATGTACAGCTGTGTGTCAGCCGCATAGCAGTGAAAGTTAACATTGTGTTTTTGAATAACATCCCCAAGAGGTAAAATATATAGTGAAAACAATAGTGGTCCTAAAACGGAACCTTGAGGAACACCGAAATGTACAGTTGATTTGTCAGAGGACAAACCATTCACAGAGACAAACTGATATCTTTCCAACAGATAAGATCTAAACCAGGCCAGAACTTGTCCGTGTAGACCAATTTGGGTTTCCAATCTCTCCAAAAGAATGTGGTGATCGATGACAGCACTAAAAGCAGCACTAAGGTCTAGGAGCACGAGGACAGATGCAGAGCCTCGGTCCGATGCCATTAAAATGTAATTTACCACCTTCACAAGTGCCATCTCAGTGCTATGATGGGGTCTAAAACCAGACTGAAGCATTTCGTATACATTGTTTGTCTTCAGGAAGGCAGTAAGTTGCTGCGCAACAGCCTTTTCAAAAAAATTTGAGAGGAATGGAAGATTCGATATAGCCCGATAGTTTTTTATATTTTCTGGGTCAAGGTTTGGCTTTTTCAAGAGAGGCTTTATTACTGCCACTTTTAGTGAGTTTGGTACACATCCGGTGGATAGAGAGCCGTTTATTATGTTCAACATAGGAGGGCCAAGCACAGGAAGCAGCTCTTTCAGTAGTTTAGTTGGAATAGGTTCCAGGATGCAGCTTGAAGGTTTAGAGGCCATGATTATTTTCATCATTGTGTCAAGAGATATAGTACTAAAACACTTGAGTGTCTCTCTTGATCCTAGGTCCTGGGAGAGTTGTGCAGACTCAGGACAACTGCACTTTGAAGGAATACGCAGATTTAAAGAGGAGTCCGTAATTTGCTTTCTAATAATCATAATCTTTTCCTCAAAGAAGTTCATGAATTTATCACTGCTAAAGTGAAAGTCATCCTCTCTCAGCCCTAACAGAACAGAGCCCAAACAGAACCCTAACAGAAGAGAGTGCTTGGAGAACAGAATCCTAACAGAACAGAGATGTAACAGAGCTCTAACAGAACAGAACGCTTACAGAAGAGAGTGCTTGCAGAACAGAATCCTAACAGAACAGAGATGTAACAGAGCTCTAACAGAACAGAACGCTTACAGAAGAGAGTGCTTGCAGAACAGAATCCTAACAGAACAGAGATGTAACAGAGCTCTAACAGAACAGAACGCTTACAGAAAAGAGAACCCTAAAACAAAGCCATAACAGAACAGAGTCCTAATGGAACAGAGCCAAAACAGAACATAGCCCTTATGAACCAAGACCTGACAGAACAGAGCCATTACAGAACCAAAATAGAACAGAGCCCTTAGAGAGCCTTACCAGAACAGAGCCTTAACTAAAATAACAGAGGTTTAACAGAGCCCTAACAGAAGAGCGCCCTTATAGAACCAAGCCCTTACAGAACAGAACCCTAGCAAAACAGAGCCCAAACAGAACAGTGCACCTACAGAGCCCTGACAGAACAAAACCCTTACAGAGCGTTAACAGAACAGAGCCCTTACAGAGAGCCCAAACAGAAGAGTCCTGATAGAGATCTAACAGAACAGAATCCTAACAGAACATATCCCTAATAGAACCCTAACAGAACAGAACCCTAACATAACAGCGCCCTTACAGAACAGTGCCCTAACAGAACAGAGCCCTTACAAATCCCTAACAGAACGAAGATCTAACAGAACAGAGCCCTAACAGAACAGAAATCTGAAATAACAGAACAGAGCCGTAACAGAACAGACCTCTTGCAGAGCACTAAAATAACAGAGCATTAACCGAGCCCTAACAGAACAGAGCCCTAAAAGAAGACAGAACAGAAGAGAGTCCTAATAGAGTCCTTACAGAAGAGAACCCTGACAGAACAGTGCACTTATAGAGCACTTAAAGAACAGAGCTTTTACAGAGCCCTAACTGAACATTGCATTTTCAGGGCCCTAACAGAACAGAGCCCCTACATAGCACTAACAGAACAGAACCCTTACCAATCCCTAAAAAACAGAGCACTTACAGATTCCTAACAGAACAGAACCGTAACCGAACAGAGCCATAACAGAACAAAGCCCTAACAGAGCACTAACAGAACAGAGACCTAACATAACAGACCCTTACAGAGCCCTAAAAGAACCCTGACGGAACAGAGCCCTAACAGAAGACCCCCATGAAATGGATAAAAATGAATGGAGATGTATTGGCATTGGGTGAACCATATACACAATCGTGAAATACCACTCAAATGGACAGCAGTTCATCAAAACCATATTGCAACCGGGACATTGCAAATGCCAAGTGTAAAAAAACAAAATTCCCATGGGGGTGAGCGCGCTCTACAGAAGATTTTCATATGGATCACAAAGTCAATGCTATTATTTTCTAAATCAAATAATAATAATAATAATAATAATAAAACCTCAAAGTTATTTTTGGGACATTATTCAAAAATGTTTAGATTTCTTTTGTCAATTATACAAATGTAGTAATCGTATGGACATACATTTGTCATATTTTATTGAGTTTGTCCATAATGCCTATGTTTTGTCCATTTGGTATTTCATTAGGATACCCATTAGCTGTTGAAAAAGTAGCAGCTACTCTTCCTGGGGTCCACACAAAACATGAACGATTGTACAGAATGTCATCATGAATTGCTTTGAGAGACTAGTCAAGGACCATATCACCTCCACCCTACCTGACACCCTAGACCCACTCCAATTTGCTTACCGCCCAAATAGGTCCACAGACGATGCAATCTCAACCACACTGCACACTGCCCTAACCCATCTGGACAAGAGGAATACCTATGTGAGAATGCTGTTCATCGACTACAGCTCAGCATTTAACACCATAGTACCCTCCAAACTCGTCATCAAGCTCGAGACCCTGGGTCTCGACCCCGCCCTGTGCAACTGGAACAGTAGTGGAGAGGGTAGCAAGTTTTAAGTTCCTTGGCATACACATCACAGACAAACTGAATTGGTCCACTCACACAGACAGCATCGTGAAGAAGGCGCAGCAGCGCCTCTTCAACCTCAGGAGGCTGAAGAAATTCGGCTTGTCACCAAAAGCACTCACAAACTTCTACAGATGCACAATCGAGAGCATCCTGGCGGGGTGTATCACCGCCTGGTATGGCAACTGCACCGCCCTCAACCGTAAGGCTATCCAGAGGGTAGTGAGGTCTGCACAACGGATCACCGGGGGCAAACTACCTGCCCTCCAGGACACCTACACCACCCGATGCTACAGGAAGGCCATAAAGATCATCAAGGACATCAACCACCCGAGCCACTGCCTGTTCACCCCGCTGTCATCCAGAAGGCGAGGTCAGTACAGGTGCATCAAAGCTGGGACCGAGAGACTGAAAAACAGCTTCTATCTCAAGGCCATCAGACTGTTAAACAGCCACCACTAACATTGAGTGGCTGCTGCCAACACACTGTCAATGACACTGACTCAACTCTAGCCACTTTAATAATGGGAATTGATGGGAAATTATGTAAATATATCACTAGCCACTTTAAACAATGCTACCTTATATAATGTTACTTACCCTACATTATTAATCTCATATGCATATGTATATACTGTACTCTATATCATCGACTGCATCCTTATGTAATACATGTATCACTAGCCACTTTAACTATGCCACTTTGTTTACATACTCATCTCATATGTTATACTGTACTCGATATCATCTACTGTATCTTGCCTATGCTGCTTTGTACCATCACTCATTCATATATCCTTATGTACATATTCCTTATCCCCTTACACTGTGTATAAGACAGTAGTTTTTTTGGAATTGTTAGTTAGATTACTTGTTCGTTATTACTGCAATGTCGGAACTAGAAGCACAAGCATTTCGCTACACTCGCATTAACATCTGCTAACCATGTGTATGTGACAAATAAAATTAGATTTGATTTGAACTGGGTACTGGACTTCCTGACGGGCCTCCCCCAGGTGGTGAGGGTAGGTAACAACATCTCCACCCTGCTGATCCTCAACACTGGGGCCCCACACAAGGGTGCGTTCTGAGCCCTCTTCTGTACTCCCTGTTCACCCACGACTGCGTGGCCACGCACGCCTCCAACTCAATCATCAAGTTTGCAGACGACACTACAGTGGTAGACTTGATAACCAACAACGACGAGACGGCCTACAGGGAGGAGGTGAGGGCCCTCGGAGTGTGGTGTCAGGAAAATAACCTCACACTCAACGTCAACAAACTAAGGAGATGATTGTGGACTTTAGGAAACAGCAGAGGGAACACCCCCCTATCCATATCGATGGGACAGTAGTGGAGAGGGTAATACATTTTAAGTTCCTCGGCGTACACATCACAGACAAACTGAATTGGTCCACCCACACAGACAGCATCGTGAAGAAGGCGCAGCGGCGCCTCTTCAACCTCAGGAGGCTGAAGAAATTTGGCTTGTCACCAAAAGCACTCAAAAACTTCTACAGATGCACAATCGAGAGCATCCTGTCGGGCTGTATCACTGCCTGGTACGGAAACTGCTCCGCCCTCAACCGTAAGGCTCTCCAGAGGGTAGTGAGGTCTGCACAATGCAGATGCCTCTGCATGCCCTCCAGGATACCTACACCACAGGAAGGCCATCATCAAGGACAGCAACCACTCGAGCCACTGCCTGTTCACCCCGCTATCATCCAGAAGTCGAGGTCAGTACAGGTGCATCGAAGCTGGGACAAAGAGACTGAAAAACAGCTTCTATCTCAAGGCAATCAGACTGTTAAGAACAAATTCTTATTTTCAATGACGGCCTAGGAACAGTGGGTTAACTGCCTGTTCAGGGGCAGAACGACAGATTTATACCTTGTCAGCTTGGGGATTTGAACTTGCAATCTTCCAGTTACTAGTCCAACGCTCTAACCACTAGGCTACCCTGCCGACCCAGGCAACTGGTTGGATTACCAAAATATTGTTCCGTTTCCAACCTTTTGATGATGCCATACTCTCTCAATGTTAACAAAGAGCTTTCCAAAAGTCCATTCTGTAGAGTAGAGAGAGAAAAGGGGGAAAGGTATTTATGGGGGGTCATAAACATCACCAACAGGGCAACGTCATGACACCAACAAGGCTCATAATTTAACAATTGTATAACTATTTAAAGATGGCATAACAAGTTTGTTATTAAGGTGAAAGTTCACATTTAAGAAGGTATTCTGCCTGAAAACGCATTTTGATTAAAACAATAAATAATGAAATGTTAAAATGGCTCTCCTATGAAGAAGTGACTGGCGACATATGTCTAGTTTCCTGAAACGGGTCACATATGTTGAAGCATGGTGGTGGCTGCTTCATGTTATGGGTGTACTTATCTTTGGCAAGGACTAAGGTTTTTCTTTTCAACAGCCAATTTGACAGAGCTTGAAGAATACTTTAAAGAATAGTTTCAAATATTGTACATTCCAGGTCTTAGAGGTGTACCCAGAAAGTCTCGAAGGTGTAAAGGTCTTAGAGACGTACCCAGAAAGTCTCGAAGCTGTAATCACTACCAATGGTGATTCTAACATGCATTGACTTAGGGGTGTGAATATGTATGTAAAATACTAATTTCTTTATTTAATTTTCAATAAATGTTATATCATTTCTAAAAACATGTTTTTAGTTTGTCATTATGGGGATTGTGCGTAGATGGGTAAGAAAACAATCTATTTAACCGATTTTGAATTCAGGCTTTAACACAACAAAATGTAAAAAAGAGAGAACAAATATTTTCTGAAGGTACTGTATTATTAAACTCCCTGAATTAAACAGTGAACTCACATGTGTACAGCGACGGAGAGCAGCACCTCTCTGTCAGCCTGACAGCATCTCTCCTCTCTCTTAGTGCATCATTTAAACAACGCTCAGGTCTAAACTGTCATTACTGGAGGGGATACAGACAGGAGCAGGAGGTAGCGGTGTTCAGCAGACAGGCATGGCTACTACTGGTCCCTTTGGGGATCCTGACTGATCCAACATGGCTGCTGGTCCCCTGCAGATACTGACTGATACAATATGGCTACTGGTCCCTTGCAGATCCCAAATGATCCAACATGGATACAACTGGTCCCCTGGGAATTCTGACTGATTCAACATGGCTGCTGATCCCCTGCAGATACTGAATGATACAATATTCTTTAATATGTATTCTTTAATATTCTTTAATCCCAAATGATCCAACATGGATACTACTGGTCCCCTGGGAATTCTGACTGATCAAACATGGTTACAACTGGTCCTATGGGGATCCTGATTGATCCAACATGGCTACTGGTCACCTGGGGATCCTGACTGATCCAACATGGCTACTACTGGTCCCCTGGGGATCCTGACGGATCCAACATGGCTACTGGTCCCCTGGGAATGCTGATTGTTCAATTATGGCTACTGCTTGTCCCATGGGGATCCTGACTGATCCAACATGGCTGTTACGCACGCCTCTATGAAGGGGGAACGCAACACCCTGCTACAACTAAGCTCTCCGTGAAGTGAAAAAGTTATGGACTGTAGGTGCAAGTAAGAATGACAACAGGCAGAATGTGGTACCGTTTACAAGGACTTTATTCCTTTACACGGTATTATGGGGAAAAGGGGCTGGACGGAACCAAAGCAAAGAGAGTAAATCTCAAAGCCCCCCCCCTCTCCTATCTTACCTGCCTACCCACTACTTACCTAATTTAGCACCACCTGGTGCCCTAACCAAAATACAGGGGGTGGTCCGCCCAGGTCTTACCTAGTGTGCCTAGACAGTGAATATACTACGGGTATATGTATGCCCGCGGGCCTCTTGCCTAAGCACTCCCTAGGTGCCTTCCCCTTCTCCCCTGGGAACAAATGAAACAGAATATTAAACAATTTCACAAACAAACTAAGAAACAAAGGACATCAAATAAGCTCTATCTGAGCAACAAACTCACAGAACATACCACTTCCCAGCAATGAACTCCCAGCAAAATCAACCTCTAGCAAAATCTCTCTCAGCAATGACCTCCCAGCAAAATCTACCTCCAAAAAGATCTCCCTCCTGAACAGAACACTGGCTTTTATATAGCTTCAGAAGGAATGGGTAATTGGAGACAGCTGCGTCTTGACGAGGGGGCGTTAACGACATGTGGAAAGTATTGAGACTGGGCCCTAAAACTAACATTAATGACATGTGGAAAGCTCTGAGTCTGGTTACTAACTCTAACATTAATAACATGTGGAAAGCTCTGAGACTGGGCCCTAAACCTAATGACATGTGGACAGCTCTATGTCTGGGCCCTAAACCTAACATTAATGACATGTGGAAAGCTCTGAGACTGGGCCCTAAACCTAATGACATGTGGACAGCTCTGAGACTGGGCCCTAAACCTAATGACATGTGGACAGCTCTACGTCTGGGCCCTAACCCTAACATTAATGGCATGTGGAAAGCTCTGAGACTGGGCCCTAAACCTAATGACATGTGGACAGCTCTATGTCTGGGCCCTAACCCTAACATTAATGACATGTGGAAAGCTCTGAGACAAGGCCTTAAACCTAATGACATGTGGACAGCTCTATGTCTGGGCCCTAAACCTAACATTAATGACATGTGGAAAGCTCTGAGACAAGGCCCTAAACCTAACATTAATGACATGTGGAAAGCTCTGAGACTGGGCCCTAAACCTAATGACATGTGGACAGCTCTACGTCTGGGCCCTAACCCTAACATTAATGACATGTGGAAAGCTCTTAGACTGGGCCCTAACCCTAACATTAATGACATGTGGAAAGATCTGAGACTGGGCCCTAAACCTAATGACATGTGGAAAGCTCTGAGACTGGGCCCTAAAACTAACATTAATGACATGTGGAAAGCTCTGAGACATTGCCCTAAACCTAACATTAATGACATGTGGAAAGATCTGAGACTGGGCCCTAAACCTAACATTAATGACATGTGGAAAGCTCTGAGACTGGGCCCTAAACCTAATGACATGTGGACAGCTCTACGTCTGGGCCCTAAACCTAACATTAATGACATGTGGAAAGCTCTGAGACTGGGCCCTAAACCTAATGACATGTGGACAGCTCTACGTCTGGGCCCTAACCCTAACATTAGTGACATGTGGAAAGCTCTGAGACTGGGCCCTAAACCTAACATTAATGACATGTGGAAAGCTCTGAGACTGGGCCCTAAACCTAACATTAATGACATGTGGAAAGCTCTGAGACTGGGCCCTAAACCTAACATTTATGACATGTGGAAAGCTCTCAGACTGGGCCCCAAACCTAACATTAATGACATGTGGAAAGCTCTGAGACTAGGCCCTAAAACTAACATTAATGACATGTGGAAAGCTCTGAGACTGGGCCCTAAACCTAACATTAATGACATGTGGAAACCTCTGAGACTGGGACCTAAACCTAATGACATGTGGACAGCTCTACGTCTGGGCCCTAACCCTAACATTAATGACATGTAGAATGTTCTGAGACTGGGCCCTAAACCTAACATTAATGACATGTGGAAAGCTCTGAGACTGGGCCCTAAACCTAACAATAATGACATGTGGAAAGCTCTGAGACTGGGACCTAAACCTAATGACATGTGGACAGCTCTACGTCTGGGCCCTAACCCTAACATTAATGACATGTAGAAAGTTCTGAGACTGGGCCCTAAACCTAACATTAATGACATGTGGAAAGCTCTGAGACTGGGCCCTAAACCTAACATTAATGACATGTGGAAAGCTCTGAGAATGGGACCTAAACTTAACATTAATGACATGTGGAAAGCTCTGAGACTGGGCCCTAAACCTAACATTAATGACATGTGGAAAACTCTGAGACTGGGCCCTAAACTTAACATTAATGACATGTGGAAAGCTCTGAGACTGGGCCCTAAACCTAACATTAATGACATGTGGAAAGCTCTGAGACTGGGCCCTAAACCTAATGACATTTGGACAGCTCTACGTCTGGGCCCTAACCCTAACATTAATGACATGTGGAAAGATCTGAGACTGGGCCCTAAACCTAACAATAATGACATGTGGAAAGATCTGAGACTGGGCCCTAAACCTAATGACATGTGGGCAGCTCTACGTCTGGGCCCTAACCCTAACATTAATGACATGTGGAAAGCTTTGAGACTGGGCCCTAACCCTAACATTAATGACATGTGGAAAGCTTTGAGACTGGGCCCTAAACCTAACATTAATGACATGTGGTCAGCTCTGAGACTGGGCCCTAAACCTAATATTAATGACATGTGGAAAGCTCTGAGACTGGGCCCTAAACCTAACATTAATGACATGTGGAAAGCTCTGAGACTGGGCCCTAAACCTAACATTAATGACATGTGGAAAGCTCTGAGAATGGGACCTAAACTTAACATTAATGACATGTGGAAAGCTCTGAGACTGGGCCCTAAACCTAACATTAATGACATGTGGAAAACTCTGAGACTGGGCCCTAAACTTAACATTAATGACATGTGGAAAGCTCTGAGACTGGGCCCTAAACCTAACATTAATGACATGTGGAAAGCTCTGAGACTGGGCCCTAAACCTAATGACATTTGGACAGCTCTACGTCTGGGCCCTAACCCTAACATTAATGACATGTGGAAAGCTCTGAGACGGCCCTAAACCTAACATTAATGACATGTGGAAAGATCTGAGACTGGGCCCTAAACCTAACAATAATGACATGTGGAAAGATCTGAGACTGGGCCCTAAACCTAATGACATGTGGGCAGCTCTACGTCTGGGCCCTAACCCTAACATTAATGACATGTGGAAAGCTTTGAGACTGGGCCCTAACCCTAACATTAATGAAATGTGGAAAGCTTTGAGACTGGGCCCTAAACCTAACATTAATGACATGTGGTCAGCTCTGAGACTGGGCCCTAAACCTAATATTAATGACATGTGGAAAGCTCTGACACTGGGCCCTAACCCTAACATTAATGACATGTGGAAGCTCTGAGACTGAGCCCTAATCCTAACATTAATGACATGTGGAAGCTCTGAGACTGAGCCCTAAACCTAATGACATGTGGAAAGCTCTGAGACTGGGCCCTAACCCTAACATATGGACAGCCCAGAGTCTGGGCCCGAACCCTAACCCTAATTGCATGTGAAGAGGTCTGAGTCTGGTCATAAACTCTAACCCTAATGACCTGTAGACAGCTCTGAGTCTTGACCTTAATCCAACCCTAGAGTTAAGGACATGTGGACAGCTCTGAGTCTTGACCTTAATCCAACCCTAGAGTTAAGGACATGTGGACAGCTCTGAGTCTTGACCTTAATCCAACCCTAGAGTTAAGGACATGTGAACAGCTCTGAGTCTTGACCTTAATCCAACCCTAGAGTTAAGGACATGTGGACAGCTCTGAGTCTTGACCTTAATCCAACCCTAGAGTTAAGGACATGTGGACAGCTTTGAGTCAAATCAAATCAAATCAAATTTATTTATATAGCCCTTCGTACATCAGCTGATATCTCAAAGTGCTGTACAGAAACCCAGCCTAAAACCCCAAACAGCAAGCAATGCAGGTGTAGAAGCACGGTGGCTAGCAAAAACGCCCTAGAAAGGCCAATACCTAGGAAGAAACCTAGAGAGGAACCAGGCTATGTGGGGTGGCCAGTCCTCTTCTGGCTGTGCCGGGTGGAGATTATAACAGAACATGGCCAAGATGTTCAAATGTTCATAAATGACCAGCATGGTCGAATAATAATAAGGCAGAACAGTTGAAACTGGAGCAGCAGCACAGTCAGGTGGAAGTTGAAACTGGAGCAGCAGCATGGCCAGGTGGACTGGGGACAGCAAGGAGTCATCATGTCAGGTAGTCCTGGGGCATGGTCCTAGGGCTCAGGTCCTCCGAGAGAGAGAAAGAAAGAGAGAAGGAGAGAATTAGAGAACGCACACTTAGATTCACACAGGACACCGAATAGGACAGGAGAAGTACTCCAGATATAACAAACTGACCCCAGCCCCCCGACACATAAACTACTGCAGCATAAATACTGGAGGCTGAGACATGGACAGCTCTACGTCTGGGCCCTAACCCAGTCTTGACCTTAATCCAACCCTAGAGTTAAGGACATGTGAACAGCTCTGAGTCTTGACCTTAATCCAACCCTAGAGTTAAGGACATGTGGAAAGCTCTGAGTCTTGACCTTAATCCAACCCTAGAGTTAAGGACATGTAACAAGCTCTGAGTCTTGACCTTAACCCCAACGACATGTGTTATTGTTGTGATGATGGAGAAGCCAGAAAGCTGTCTAAGAGCAGGTTTAACCTCTCTATTGTTAGAAAGCCGGATCAACTCAGAATACCTAAGAGTGAACTAAATAATTTTGAAAAAGCAATTAAGGGAATAAACTGGAATGATCTCTTGTCCTATACAGATGTGGAAGCTGATAGTCAGGTTTTTCTATCCACAATCCAGACTACAATAAATGGCTTCCTAAAGAAAATCAAATCCAAACCTGGCCAAAAGAGCACTCTTCCTTGGCTAAATGGAGAAATCTGGAAATTGATGAAAGAACGAGATTATGCTCTAAAAATAGCCCTAAAATCTAAATTAGAGCATGACAGACGTAGGTTTACCATGTTGAGAAATAAGGTGATGAAAGAAATCAGACAGGCCAAGGCAAACGTTTTTATTAACATAATTGGTGAAGCAAAGGGAAATTCTAAATTGATATGGGAGAATCTAAAAAAGTTAACAGGGAAAGACCATAGTAACACTGCAAAAAGACTAGAAATCATGGTGAATAACAATCTAACACAGGATGCAGTCGAAATAGCAATAGCCTTCAATTCCTACTTTATTGACTCTGTCAGGGTACTGACACAGAACCCCTCCACTTGTTTCTTGGGCTCAGTGCTAGTGAATGACACTCAACCTGTCTTCATCATAAGGGAGGTTTCTGAGTCAAAGGTGAACAAGGTGATTAGCTCACTAAAGAACTCTAAAGCCAAAGATGTGTTTGGATGGACTCTACCTTTCTTAAAAACTACAAAGAGTCACTCATTGGCCCCATTACTAAGGTCACCAACACATCTATTGGTCTCGGTGTGTTTCCAAGGGTATGGAAGTCGGCCATAATAACGGCCATCTTAAATCAGGCCCATTAGTATACTACCTGTGGTGTCAAAGGTTGTTGAAAAGTGTGTAGCAGAACAACTGATTGCCCACCTCAACAACAGCCCCTTCACATTACACTCCATGCAGTTTGGCTTCAGAGCGAAACACTCCACAGAAACGGCCAACTGCTTTCTTCTGGAAAATATGAAGTCCAAGATGGACAAGGGGGTGCTGTTGGGGCTGTGTTTCTGGACCTAAGGAAGGCTTTTGATACTGTTAACCATGAGATTCTCATCACAAAATTGTCCAAGTTCAACTTTTCCCCTGATGCCTTGAGATGGATGAAATCATACCTTGAAGGCAGAACTCAGTGTGTCAGAGTGAGCAATGAGCTGTCGCCCACTTGTAGCTATGATGTGGGCGTGCCCCAAGGGTCAATACTGGGGCCCCTCCTGTTCAGCCTGTACATTAATGATCTGCCTTCTGTCTGTACTGGGTCTGAAGTTCAAATGTATGCAGATGATACAGTGATATATGTGCATGCAAAGAGCAAACAACAAGCTGCACAAGAACTCACTACTGTAATGGTCCAGGTTACAAAGTGGCTCAGTGACTCGTGTTTGCATCTCAATGTGAAAAAAACTGTTTGCATGTTCTTCACAAAGAGGGCAACAGATGCTACTGAGCCAGATGTCTATGTGTCAGGGGAGAAGCTCCAGGTGGTATCCGATTTTAAGTACCTTGGCATCATACTTGATTCCAACCTCTCTTTTAAAAAGCATGTGAAAAAGGTAATTCAAATAACCAAATTCAACCTAGCTAATTTCCGATTTATACGAAATTGTTTGACTACAGAGGTAGCAAAACTGTGCTTCAAATCTATGATACTCCCCCACTTAACATACTGCTTGACTAGTTGGGCCCAAGCTTGCTGTACAACATTAAAACCTATTCAGTCTGTCTACAAACAGGCTCTCAAAGTGCTTGATAGGAAGCCCAATAGCCATCATCATTGTCACATCCTTAGAAAGCATGAGCTCTTGAGTTGGGAAAATCTTGCGCAATACACCGACGCATGTCTTGTATTCAAGATCCTCAATGGCCTGGCTACCCCTCCACTCAATATTTTTGTTAAACAGAAAACCCAGACATATGGCAGCAGATCCACAAGGTCTGCCATGAGAGGTGACTGTATAGTTCCCCTAAGGAAAAGCACCTTTAGTAAATCTGCATTCTCTGTGAGAGCTTCCCATGTCTGGAATACACTGCCATCAGACACACATAACTGCACCACATATCACACTTTCACAAAATGCTTGAAGACATCGCTAAAGGTCAATCAGATTTGTGAACATGGTCCCTAGCTGTGTGTTGCCGCTCTCCATGTTGTCTGTTGTCTGTAGCTTGTGAGGTGTGGAAACACTTTGTTGCTTTTATGAATTTTGTCTTGCTGCTTTTTGTTTTATGCTGCTCTGTCTGTATGCTACGTCTTGCTTGTCCTATGTTGCTCTGTCTGTATGCTATGTCTTGCTTGTCCTATGTTGCTATGTCTTGCTTGTTCTATGTTGCTATTGTCTATATTGTAATTGTTTTTAATAACCTGCCCAGGGACTGCGGTTGAAAATTAGCCGGCTGGCTAAAACCGGCACTTTTACTGAAATGTTGATTAATGTGCACTGTCCCTGTAAAAATAAAAATAAACTCAACTCAACTCAATATCACTGTGCACAAACAAACTTCTACAGATGCACAATCGAGAGCATCCTGTCGGGCTGTATCACCGCCTGGTACGGCAACTGCTCCGCCCACAACCGTAAGGCTCTCCAGAGGATAGTGAGGTCTGCACAACGCATCACCTGCCCTCCAGGACACCTACACACCACCCGATGTCACAGGAAGGCCATAAAGATCATCAAGGACAACAACCACCCGAGCCACTGCCTGTTCACCCCGCTATTATCCAGAAGGTGAGGTCAGTACAGGTGCATCAAAGTTGGGACCGAGAGACTGAAAAACAACTTCTATCTCAAGGCCATCACACTGTTAAACAGCCACCACTAACATTGAGTGGCTGCTGCCAACACACTGACTCAACTCCAGCCACTTTAATAATGGGAATTGATCAAATCAAATCAAATTTATTTATATAGCCCTTCGTACATCAGCTGATATCTCAAAGTGCTGTACAGAAACCCAGCCTAAAACCCCAAACAGCAAGCAATGCAGGTGTAGAAGCACGGTGGCTAGGAAAAACTCCCTAGAAAGGCCAATACCTAGGAAGAAACCTAGAGAGGAACCAGGCTATGTGGGGTGGACAGTCCTCTTCTGGCTGTGCCGGGTGGAGATTATAACAGAACATGGCCAAGATGTTCAAATGTTCATAAATGACCAGCATGGTCGAATAATAATAAGGCAGAACAGTTGAAACTAGAGCAGCAGCACAGTCAGGTGGAAGTTGAAACTGGAGCAGCAGCATGGCCAGGTGGACTGGGGACAGCAAGGAGTCATCATGTCAGGTAGTCCTGGGGCATGGTCCTAGGGCTCAGGTCCTCCGAGAGAGAGAAAGAAAGAGAGAAGGAGAGAATTAGAGAACGCACACTTAGATTCACACAGGACACCGAATAGGACAGGAGAAGTACTCCAGATATAACAAACTGACCCCAGCCCCCCGACACATAAACTACTGCAGCATAAATACTGGAGGCTGAGACAGGAGGGGTCAGGAGACACTGTGGCCCCATCCGAGGACACCCCCGGACAGGGCCAAACAGGAAGGATATAACCCCACCCACTTTGCCAAAGCACAGCCCCCACACCACTAGAGGGATATCTTCAACCACCAACCTACCATCCTGAGACAAGGCTGAGTATAGCCCACAAAGATCTCCGCCACAGCACAACCCAAGGGGGGGGGGCGCCAACCCAGACAGGATGACCACAACAGTGAATCAACCCACTCAGGTGACGCACCCCCTCCAGGGACGGCATGAGAGAGCCCCAGCAAGCCAGTGACTCAGCCCCTGTAATAGGGTTAGAGGCAGAGAATCCCAGTGGAAAGAGGGGAACCGGCCAGGCAGAGACAGCAAGGGCGGTTCGTTGCTCCAGAGCCTTTCCGTTCACCTTCCCACTCCTGGGCCAGACTACACTCAATCATATGACCCACTGAAGAGATGAGTCTTCAGTAAAGACTTAAAGGTTGAGACCGAGTTTGCGTCTCTGACATGGGTAGGCAGACCGTTCCATAAAAATGGAGCTCTATAGGAGAAAGCCCTGCCTCCAGCTGTTTGCTTAGAAATTCTAGGGACAATTAGGAGGCCTGCGTCTTGTGACCGTAGCGTACGTGTAGGTATGTACGGCAGGACCAAATCAGAGAGATAGGTAGGAGCAAGCCCATGTAATGCTTTGTAGGTTAGCAGTAAAACCTTGAAATCAGCCCTTGCTTTGACAGGAAGCCAGTGTAGAGAGGCTAGCACTGGAGTAATATGATCAAATTTTTTGGTTCTAGTCAGGATTCTAGCAGCCGTATTTAGCACTAACTGAAGTTTATTTAGTGCTTTATCCGGGTAGCCGGAAAATAGAGCATTGCAGTAGTCTAACCTAGAAGTGACAAAAGCATGGATTAATTTTTCTGCATCATTTTTGGACAGAAAGTTTCTGATTTTTGCAATGTTACGTAGATGGAAAAAAGCTGTCCTCGAAATGGTCTTGATATGTTCTTCAAAAGAGAGATCAGGGTCCAGAGTAACGCCGAGGTCCTTCACAGTTTTATTTGAGACGACTGTACAACCATTAAGATTAATTGTCAGATTCAACAGAAGATCTCTTTGTTTCTTGGGACCTAGAACAAGCATCTCTGTTTTGTCCGAGTTTAATAGTAGAATGGGAATTGATGTAAAATATATCACTAGCCACTTTAAACAATGCTACTTAATATAATGTTTACATACCCTACATTATTTATCTCATATGTATACCTATATACTGTACTCTATATCATCTACTGCATCTTTATGTAATACATGCATCACTAGCCACTTTAAACTATGCCACTTTGTTTACATACTCATCTCATATGTATATACTGTACTCGATACCATCTACTGCATCTTGCCTATGCCGCTCTGTACCATCACTCATTCATATATCTTTATGTACATATTCTTTATCCCTTTACACTTGTGTGTATAAGGTAGTAGTTTTGGAATTGTTAGTTAGATTACTCGTTGGTTATTACTGCATTGTCGGAACTAGAAGCACAAGCATTTCGCTACACTCACATTAACATCTGCTAACCATGTGTATATGACAAATACAATTTGATTTGATTTGATTTGTTATTGTTGTGATGATGGAGATGCCTGGCCCAGATATCACTGTGTTATTGTTGTGATGATGGAGATGACTGGCCAGGATATCACTGTACAGTATCTGCATATTCCAGGTAATATGTGGTCTGTGTATCAATCAAATTTATTGTATTCAGCCCTTTTTACATTAGCAGTTGCCACACAGTGCTTTGTAGATTCTGAGCCTAAAACACAAAAAATCAAGCAATGCAGCCGCTCAGTGGCCAGATAAAGCTCCATAGAAGGAAGGAGCCTAAGAAGAAACTTAGAGATGAACCAGGCTCTGAGGGGCGGCCAGTCTGCTTCTGTCTGTAACAAGTAGAGAACGGATTGCAGTTTGCGTCCAGGAGCAATTGCCTTAATAACATAACAACAAATATAGAACCTGTTAAGAGAAGGTTCACTAAATCGTATCAAAAGCAATGAGATAAACCTTGATCCCATACCAGGAAGAAAAAATACAAAATATTCTGCTGCTCCTCTTGTCTCCATCAATTTTCTCAGAGCAATTTCCCTTATAACTGCAGACATAGTGTCCGAGGACCGCAAATTGAAAATCCATTTGTTGAACAAGTACCTTTCACTTAAAATAAGAGGGAAAATTGTGGTGGAGTAATATGACATGAGATAATAATGTGTTTTCTACTCGGCCATCTGTCTGAAGGAAAGGTCAGGAGAAAAGACAGGAGGAGCCTGTCTCAGGTGATAGAGAGGCAGAGAGACAAGACTGGAGGAGGGGAGAGGAAGAGGGGGAGAAGAAAGTGTGAGGATGGGAGGAAGAGGATGTGCGAAGAGGAGGGTGAGGAGAAGGGGGAGAAGAGAAGGCGGGGAGGAGGATGGGGTGAAGAGGGGGGATAGGGAAGACTGGGGGAGTAGGGGGTGACGAAGTGAAAAAAAGTAAATGAAAAATGAATCGAGTGTGAGAAAGGGGGAGGGGAAACGAAGGGTGACGAGGGGTAGTACAATTTTGGTACAAATGGATCTGTTCTGTCGCTAGGGGACTGTGGAATTATCTGAATGTAGCAGCAGCAGATTGGCATCCTGGGTTACGGCCCTGTACGGGCTCTATTCTATTAGGATTCTGTTAGGGCTCTGTTCTGTTAGGGCTCTGTTAGGGATCTGTTCTGTAAGGGCTCTATTCTATTAGGATTCTGTTAGGGCTCTGTTCTGACAGGGCTCTGTTAGGGATCTGTTCTGTAAGGGCTCTATTCTATTAGGATTCTGTTAGGGCTCTGTTCTGTTAGGGCTCTGTTAGGGATCTGTTCTGTAAGGGCTCTATTCTATTAGGATTCTGTTAGGGCTCTGTTCTGTTAGGGCTCTGTTAGGGATCTGTTCTGTAAGGGCTCTATTCTATTAGGATTCTGTTAGGGCTCTGTTCTGTTAGGGCTCTGTTAGGGATCTGTTCTGTAAGGGCTCTATTCTATTAGGATTCTGTTAGGGCTCTGTTCTGACAGGGCTCTGTTCTGTTATGGCTCTGTTAGGGATCTGTTCTGTAAGGGCTCTATTCTATTACGATTCTGTTAGGGCTCTGTTCTGACAGGGCTCTGTTAGGGATCTGTTCTGTTAGGGCTATGTTCTGTTAGGGCTCTGTTCTGTTATGGCTCTGTTAGGGATCTGTTCTGTAAGGGCTCTATTCTATTAGGATTCTGTTAGGGCTCTGTTCTGACAGGGCTCTGTTAGGGATCTGTTCTGTTAAGGCTATGTTCTGTTAGGGCTCTGTTCTGTTATGGCTCTGTTAGGGATCTGTTCTGTAAGGGCTCCATTCTATTAGGATTATGTTAGGGTTCTGTTCTGTTAGGGATCTGTTCTGTTAGGGCTTTGTTCTGTTTAGGCTTTGAAAGGGCTATGTTCTGTTAGTGCTCTGTTCTGTCAGGGCTCTGTTCCGTTAGGGCTTTGTTCTATTAGGGCTCTGTTTTGTTAACATTCTGTTCTGTTAGGGCTCAAGGCTCTGCTCTGTTAGGGTTCTGTAAGGACTCTGTTAGGGCTCTGTAAATGTTCTGTTTGGGCTCCATTCTATTCGGGCTCTCTTTTGATAGAGTTCTAGTAGGGCTCTATTCTGTTAGGGCACTGTTCTATTAGAGCTCAGTTCTATTAGGGCTCTGTTCTGTTTGGGCTCTGTTATGTTGAGTAAAGCAATATGTAAACATTATTAAAGTAACTAGTTTTCCATTTTTAAAGTGAACAGTGATTCGGTCTCCCGAGTGGTGCAGCGGTCTAAGGCACTGCATCTCAGTTTGATCTTGGGCTATATCACAACCGGCCGTGAATGGGAGTCCCATAAGCCGGTGCACAATTGGCCCAGCATCGTCCGGGTTATGGTTTGGCCAGGGTAGGCTGTCATCGTAAATAAGAAGTTGTTCTTTACTGACTTGCCTAGTTAAATAAAGGATAAATAAATAAAAAATGTGTATGTATAAGGGGCAGCAGCCTCTAAGGTGCATGGTTGAGAAACCGGGTGGTAGCATGCTAGTGTTGGCTATTTAACAGTCTTATGACCTTGAGATAGAAGCTTTCCCAGCTTTGATACTGACCTCGCCTTCTGGATGGCAGCAGGGTGAACAGGCCGTGGCTCGGGTGGTTGATGTCCTTAATGATCTTTTTGGCCTTCCCGTGACATCTGCGGCTGTAGGTGTCCTGGAGGAGAGGCAGTGTGCCCCCAATAATGCGTTGGGCAGACCGCACCACCCTCTGGAGAGCCCTGTGGTTGCAGGCCGTGCAATTTCCGTACCAGACTGTGATACAGCCCAACAGGATGCTCTCTATTGTGCATCTGTAAAAGTTTGTGAGGGTCTTAGAGGCCAAGATGATTTTTTCAGCCTTCTGAGGTTAAAAGGGCGCTGTTGTGCATTCTTTACCACACTGTCAGTGATGTGTACACCAAGGAACTTGATGTTTTCCACCCTCTCCACTGCGGTCCTGTCGATGTGGTTAGGGGGCGTGCTCCCTCTGCTGTTTCCTGAAGTCCATGATCAGCTCCTTTGTTGATGTTGAGCATGAGGCTATTTTCCTGGCACCACTCCATTAGGGCCCTCACCTCCTCCCCGTAGGCCGTCTCGTCATTGTTGGTAATCAGGCCTACTACTGTTGTGTCGTCTGCAAACTTTATGATTGAATTAGAGACGTGCGTGACCATGCAGTCATGGGTGAACAGGGAGTACAGGAGGAGAATGCAAGCACACTTGTGGGGCCCCTTTGTTTAGGATCAGCGAAGTGGAGGTGTTTCCTACCTTCACCACTTGGGGGTGGCCCGTCAGGTAGTCCAGGACCCAGTTGCACAGGGTGGGATTCAGACCCACGGTCCCAAGCTCAATGTTAAGCTTGGAGGGTACTAGTGTTGAAGGCTGAGCTATAGTCAATGAACAGCATTCTTACAAAGGTATTCCTCTTGGCCAGATGGGATAGGGCAATGTGCTGTTCAATGGCGATTGCACCGTCTGTGGATCTATTGGGGCGGTATACAAATTGAAGTTGGTCTAGGTAGAGGTGATATGATCCTTAACTAACCTCTCAAAGCAGTTCATGATGACAGAAGTGAGTGCTACGGAGCGATAGTAATTTAGTTCAGTCACCTTTGCTTTCTTGGGTACAGGAACAATGATGGACATGTTGAAGCAAGTGGGGACAGCAGACTGGAATAGGGAGAGATTGAATATGTCCGTAAACACTCCAGCCAGCTGGTCTGCGCATGCTCTGAGGAAGCGGCTAGGGATGTCATCTGGGCCAGCAGCCCTGTGAGGGTTAACATGTTTAAATGTCTTACTCACGTTGGCCACAGAGAAGGAGAGCCCACAGTCCTTGGGAGCGGGCTGTGTCAGTGGCACTGTGTTACTCTCAAAGCGGGCGAAGAAGGTGTTCAGCTTGTCCAGGAGCAAGACGTCGGTGTCCGGGATGTGGCTCCCCTTGAAATCCTTGATTTTCTGTAGACTCTGCCACATGTCTGAGCCGTTGAATTGCTTTGTCTCTGTACTGATGTTTTGCCTGATTGATTGCCTTAAAACCAGTTATGCATTAGGGGCGCTATTAAACATTTTGAATGAAAAACATTCCCGTTTTAAACAAGATGTTTTGTCACAAAAAGATGCTCGACTATGCATATAACTGACAGCTTAGGAAAGAAAACACATATAACTGCAAAGATATTGTCTGTGAGTGCCACAGAACTGATGTTACAGGCGAAACCCAGATAAAAATCCAACCAGGAAGTGCTGCATTTTTTGAAACCGCCTCATGCCAATGACTCCTTATATGGCTGTGAATGAGCTATGAATGAGCTTACATTTTCCACGTATTCCCCAAGGTGTCTACAGCATTGTGGCGTCTTTTTAGGCATTTCCATTGAAGAATGGCTGTAAGGGACCATATATTGCATGTGGTCACATGGTGTCTCCCGCAGGAAATCTCGCGTAAAATACTGAGGTAGCCATTTTTCCAATCGCTTCTTATGAGAAACCAATTGCCTCGACGGATATATTATCGAATATATATGTTAAAAACACCTTGAGGATGGATCCTAAACAACGTTTGCCGTGTTTCTGTCAATATTATGGAGCAAATCTTGAAAACACTTTGGCGTTATAGTTGCAGCATTTTCCGGTCGATTTCTCAGCCAAGCATGATGAAGAAACGGGAGCTATTTCGCCTACAAAAATAATGTTTTTGGAAAAAAGGAACATTTGCTATCTAACTGGGAGTCTCCTGAGTGAAAGCATCTGAAGTTCTTCAAAGGTAAATGATTTAATTTGGTTGCTTTTCCTATTTTCGTGAAGATGTTGCCTGCTGCCAGCAGAGCCTAGCATAGCATTATGCCATGATAAACTTACACAAATGCTTGTCTAGCGTTGGCTATAACGCATATTTTGAAAATCTGAGATGACAGTGTGATTAACAAAAGGATAAGCTTGTGTTTGAATATGTTTATTTCAATTAATTTGCCATTTTCATGAATAGGAAAAGTTTCTATTTATTTATGTCCGCTGCGTTATGCTAATGTATTTGAGGCTATGATTACGCTCCCGGATACGGGTTTGCTCGTCGCAACAGGTTAAGGAGGGAATAACTACACTGTTTGAATTTAATCATATTCCCAGTCCCCTTGCCTTAAATGCGATGGTTTGCGTTTTCAGTTGTGCGCAAATGCTGTTCGGGCTCTGTTCCGTTTAGGGCTCTGTTCTGTTAGGGATCCATTTGGGCTCTGTCTGTTAGGGCTCTCCTACATAAGGGATGTGAATGGCATTTCCCGTATGATTGATGAGGATCTCCATATTGCAAATGTACGGTCCCTTACTAGATGTCCGCGGGTGTTATTAAAATAGGTCGATGGACTCAGGTCGTTGCCCAGGGCCAGATCTTCTGGTAAGTCATCAAAGTTTCTCGGACATTTGGTTTCAATTTTATAAAATGTTAAAAATGTTGTCATTTTTCCGCTGTTCCAGAAAATTCCATCAGATGACAAATGGCTGCTTATTTCAAATGGACAAATGGCCATTTCTCCTAAACAGAAAAGACGTCGAAGACGGAACTCGGTGAGCACAGGTATGACCAAATGGGCTGTAAGCCCAGAAACAAGATGGCTTTGAGGCCTCAATGCTTTTTGAGTTAACCTCTTGGGCAAAAAACAGGGAAAATGCAGCAAAAAAAAAAATAATAATATAAAAATCAAACTTTCATCAAATCACAAATGTCAGATACTCAATTAAAGCTACACTCGTTGTGAATCCAGCCAACATGTCAGATACTCAATTAAAGCTACACTCTTTGTGAATCCAGCCAACATGTCAGATACTCAATTAAAGCTACACTCGTTGTGAATCCAGCCAACATGTCAGATACTCAATTAAAGCTACACTCGTTGTGAATCCAGCCAACATGTCAGATACTCAATTAAAGCTACACTCGCTGTGAATCCAGCCAACATGTAAGATACTCAATTAAAGCTACACTCGTTGTGAATCCAGCCAACATGTCAGATACTAAATTAAAGCTACACTCGTTGTGAATCCAGCCAACATGTCAGATACTCAATTAAAGCTACACTCGTTGTGAATCCAGCCAACATGTCAGATACTCAATTAAAGCTACACTCGTTGTGAATCCAGCCAACATGTAAGATACTCAATTAAAGCTACACTCGTTGTGAATCCAGCCAACATGTAAGATACTCAATTAAAGCTACACTCGTTGTGAATCCAGCCAACATGTCAGATACTCAATTAAAGCTACACTCGTTGTGAATCCAGCCAACATGTCAGATACTCAATTAAAGCTACACTCGTTGTGAATCCAGCCAACATGTCAGATACTCAATTAAAGCTACACTCGTTGTGAATCCAGCCAACATGTCAGATACTCAATTAAAGCTACACTCGTTGTGAATCCAGCCAACATGTAAGATACTCAATTAAAGCTACACTCGTTGTGAATCCAGCCAACATGTCAGATACTCAATTAAAGCTACACTCGTTGTGAATCCAGCCAACATGTCAGATACTCAATTAAAGCTACACTCGTTGTGAGTCCAGCCAACATGTCAGATACTCAATTAAAGCTACACTCGTTGTGAATCCAGCCAACATGTCAGATACTCAATTAAAGCTACACTCGTTGTGAATCCAGCCAACATGTCAGATACTCAATTAAAGCTACACTCGTTGTGAATCCAGCCAACATGTCAGATACTCAATTAAAGCTACACTCGTTGTGAATCCAGCCAACATGTCAGATACTCAATTAAAGCTACACTCGTTGTGAATCCAGCCAACATGTCAGATACTCAATTAAAGCTACACTCGTTGTGAATCCAGCCAACATGTCAGATACTCAATTAAAGCTACACTCGTTGTGAATCCAGCCAACATGTCAGATACTCAATTAAAGCTACACTCGTTGTGAATCCAGCCAACATGTCAGATACTCAATTAAAGCTACACTCGTTGTGAATCCAGCCAACATGTCAGATACTCAATTAAAGCTACACTCGTTGTGAATCCAGCCAACATGTAAGATACTCAATTAAAGCTACACTCGTTGTGAATCCAGCCAACATGTCAGATACTCAATTAAAGCTACACTCGTTGTGAATCCAGCCAACATGTCAGATACTCAATTAAAGCTACACTCGTTGCGAATCCAGCCAACATGTAAGATACTCAATTAAAGCTACACTCGTTGCGAATCCAGCCAACATGTCAGATACTCAATTAAAGCTACACTCGTTGTGAATCCAGCCAACATGTAAGATACTCAATTAAAGCTACACTCATTGTGAATCCAGCCAACATGTCAGATACTCAATTAAAGCTACACTCGTGAATCCAGCCAACATGTAAGATACTCAATTAAAGCTACACTCGTTGTGAATCCAGCCAACATGTCAGATACTAAATTAAAGCTACACTCGTTGTGAATCCAGCCAACATGTCAGATACTCAATTAAAGCTACACTCGTTGTGAATCCAGCCAACATGTCAGATACTCAATTAAAGCTACACTCGTTGTGAATCCAGCCAACATGTAAGATACTCAATTAAAGCTACACTCGTTGTGAATCCAGCCAACATGTCAGATACTCAATTAAAGCTACACTCCTTGTGAATCCAGCCAACATGTCAGATACTCAATTTAAGCTACACTCGTGAATCCAGCCAACATGTCAGATACTCAATTAAAGCTACACTCGTGAATCCAGCCAACATGTCAGATACTCAATTAAAGCTACACTCGTTGTGAATCCAGCCAACATGTAAGATACTCAATTAAAGCTACACTCGTTGTGAATCCAGCCAACATGTAAGATACTCAATTAAAGCTACACTCGTTGTGAATCCAGCCAACATGTAAGATACTCAATTAAAGCTACACTCGTTGTGAATCCAGCCAACATGTAAGATACTCAATTAAAGCTACACTCGTGAATCCAGCCAACATGTAAGATACTCAATTAAAGCTACACTCGTTGTGAATCCAGCCAACATGTAAGATACTCAATTAAAGCTACACTCGTTGTGAATCCAGCCAACATGTAAGATACTCAATTAAAGCTACACTCGTTGTGAATCCAGCCAACATGTAAGATACTCAATTAAAGCTACACTCGTTGTGAATCCAGCCAGCATGTAAGATACTCAATTAAAGCTACACTCGTTGTGAATCCAGCCAACATGTAAGATACTCAATTAAAGCTACACTCGTGAATCCAGCCAACATGTCAGATACTCAATTAAAGCTACACTCGTGAATCCAGCCAACATGTCAGATACTCAATTAAAGCTACACTCGTGAATCCAGCCAACATGTCAGATACTCAATTAAAGCTACACTCGTGAATCCAGCCAACATGTAAGATACTCAATTAAAGCTACACTCGTGAATCCAGCCAACATGTAAGATACTCAATTAAAGCTACACTCGTTGTGAATCCAGCCAACATGTAAGATACTCAATTAAAGCTACACTCGTTGTGAATCCAGCCAACATGTCAGATACTCAATTAAAGCTACACTCCTTGTGAATCCAGCCAACATGTCAGATACTCAATTTAAGCTACACTCGTGAATCCAGCCAACATGTCAGATACTCAATTAAAGCTACACTCGTGAATCCAGCCAACATGTCAGATACTCAATTAAAGCTACACTCGTTGTGAATCCAGCCAACATGTAAGATACTCAATTAAAGCTACACTCGTTGTGAATCCAGCCAACATGTAAGATACTCAATTAAAGCTACACTCGTTGTGAATCCAGCCAACATGTAAGATACTCAATTAAAGCTACACTCGTTGTGAATCCAGCCAACATGTAAGATACTCAATTAAAGCTACACTCGTGAATCCAGCCAACATGTAAGATACTCAATTAAAGCTACACTCGTTGTGAATCCAGCCAACATGTAAGATACTCAATTAAAGCTACACTCGTTGTGAATCCAGCCAACATGTAAGATACTCAATTAAAGCTACACTCGTTGTGAATCCAGCCAACATGTAAGATACTCAATTAAAGCTACACTCGTTGTGAATCCAGCCAGCATGTAAGATACTCAATTAAAGCTACACTCGTTGTGAATCCAGCCAACATGTAAGATACTCAATTAAAGCTACACTCGTGAATCCAGCCAACATGTCAGATACTCAATTAAAGCTACACTCGTGAATCCAGCCAACATGTCAGATACTCAATTAAAGCTACACTCGTGAATCCAGCCAACATGTCAGATACTCAATTAAAGCTACACTCGTGAATCCAGCCAACATGTAAGATACTCAATTAAAGCTACACTCGTGAATCCAGCCAACATGTAAGATACTCAATTAAAGCTACACTCGTTGTGAATCCAGCCAACATGTCAGATACTCAATTAAAGCTACACTCGTTGTGAATCCAGCCAACATGTCAGATACTCAATTAAAGCTACACTCGTTGTGAATCCAGCCAACATGTCAGATACTCAATTAAAGCTACACTCGTTGTGAATCCAGCCAACATGTAAGATACTCAATTAAAGCTACACTCGTTGTGAATCCAGCCAACATGTCAGATACTCAATTAAAGCTACACTCGTTGTGAATCCAGCCAACATGTAAGATACTCAATTAAAGCTACACTCGTTGTGAATCCAGCCAACATGTCAGATACTCAATTAAAGCTACACTCGTTGTGAGTCCAGCCAACATGTCAGATACTCAATTAAAGCTACACTCGTTGTGAATCCAGCCAACATGTCAGATACTCAATTAAAGCTACACTCGTTGTGAATCCAGCCAACATGTCAGATACTCAATTAAAGCTACACTCGTTGTGAATCCAGCCAACATGTCAGATACTCAATTAAAGCTACACTCGTTGTGAATCCAGCCAACATGTCAGATACTCAATTAAAGCTACACTCGTTGTGAATCCAGCCAACATGTCAGATACTCAATTAAAGCTACACTCGTTGTGAATCCAGCCAACATGTCAGATACTCAATTAAAGCTACACTCGTTGTGAATCCAGCCAACATGTAAGATACTCAATTAAAGCTACACTCGTTGTGAATCCAGCCAACATGTCAGATACTCAATTAAAGCTACACTCGTTGTGAATCCAGCCAACATGTCAGATACTCAATTAAAGCTACACTCGTTGTGAATCCAGCCAACATGTCAGATACTCAATTAAAGCTACACTCGTTGTGAATCCAGCCAACATGTAAGATACTCAATTAAAGCTACACTCGTTGTGAATCCAGCCAACATGTCAGATACTCAATTAAAGCTACACTCGTTGTGAATCCAGCCAACATGTAAGATACTCAATTAAAGCTACACTCGTTGTGAATCCAGCCAACATGTCAGATACTCAATTAAAGCTACACTCGTTGTGAGTCCAGCCAACATGTCAGATACTCAATTAAAGCTACACTCGTTGTGAATCCAGCCAACATGTCAGATACTCAATTAAAGCTACACTCGTTGTGAATCCAGCCAACATGTCAGATACTCAATTAAAGCTACACTCGTTGTGAATCCAGCCAACATGTCAGATACTCAATTAAAGCTACACTCGTTGTGAATCCAGCCAACATGTCAGATACTCAATTAAAGCTACACTCGTTGTGAATCCAGCCAACATGTCAGATACTCAATTAAAGCTACACTCGTTGCGAATCCAGCCAACATGTAAGATACTCAATTAAAGCTACACTCGTTGCGAATCCAGCCAACATGTCAGATACTCAATTAAAGCTACACTCGTTGTGAATCCAGCCAACATGTAAGATACTCAATTAAAGCTACACTCATTGTGAATCCAGCCAACATGTCAGATACTCAATTAAAGCTACACTCGTGAATCCAGCCAACATGTAAGATACTCAATTAAAGCTACACTCGTTGTGAATCCAGCCAACATGTCAGATACTCAATTAAAGCTACACTCGTTGTGAATCCAGCCAACATGTCAGATACTCAATTAAAGCTACACTCGTTGTGAATCCAGCCAACATGTCAGATACTCAATTAAAGCTACACTCGTTGTGAATCCAGCCAACATGTAAGATACTCAATTAAAGCTACACTCGTTGTGAATCCAGCCAACATGTCAGATACTCAATTAAAGCTACACTCCTTGTGAATCCAGCCAACATGTCAGATACTCAATTTAAGCTACACTCGTGAATCCAGCCAACATGTCAGATACTCAATTAAAGCTACACTCGTGAATCCAGCCAACATGTCAGATACTCAATTAAAGCTACACTCGTTGTGAATCCAGCCAACATGTAAGATACTCAATTAAAGCTACACTCGTTGTGAATCCAGCCAACATGTAAGATACTCAATTAAAGCTACACTCGTTGTGAATCCAGCCAACATGTAAGATACTCAATTAAAGCTACACTCGTTGTGAATCCAGCCAACATGTAAGATACTCAATTAAAGCTACACTCGTGAATCCAGCCAACATGTAAGATACTCAATTAAAGCTACACTCGTTGTGAATCCAGCCAACATGTAAGATACTCAATTAAAGCTACACTCGTTGTGAATCCAGCCAACATGTAAGATACTCAATTAAAGCTACACTCGTTGTGAATCCAGCCAACATGTAAGATACTCAATTAAAGCTACACTCGTTGTGAATCCAGCCAACATGTAAGATACTCAATTAAAGCTACACTCGTTGTGAATCCAGCCAACATGTAAGATACTCAATTAAAGCTACACTCGTGAATCCAGCCAACATGTCAGATACTCAATTAAAGCTACACTCGTGAATCCAGCCAACATGTCAGATACTCAATTAAAGCTACACTCGTGAATCCAGCCAACATGTCAGATACTCAATTAAAGCTACACTCATGAATCCAGCCAACATGTAAGATACTCAATTAAAGCTACACTCGTGAATCCAGCCAACATGTAAGATACTCAATTAAAGCTACACTCGTGAATCCAGCCAACATGTCAGATACTCAATTAAAGCTACACTCGTGAATCCAGCCAACATGTAAGATACTCAATTAAAGCTACACTCGTGAATCCAGCCAACATGTAAGATACTCAATTAAAGCTACACTCGTGAATCCAGCCAACATGTAAGATACTCAATTAAAGCTTCACTCGTGAATCCAGCCAACATGACAGATTTTTAAAAGCTTTTTGGCGAAAGCATAAGAAGCTATTATCTGATGATAGCCCAAAAGTAAAGAAAGGAGATAGCATATTTCAACCCTGCAGGTGCTACACAAAACACAGACATAAAATATAAAAGATGCATTACCTTTGACAAGCTTCCTTTGTTGGCACTCCAATATGTCCCATAAACATCATAATTGGTCCTTTTGTTCGATTAATTCCATCCATATATATATCCAAATGTCCATTTATTTGACGCGTTTGATCCAGAAAAAAACAGCTTCCAAAAAACTCAACGTCACTACGATATGTTTCAAAAGTTGCCTATAAACTTTGCCAAAATATTTCAAACTACTTTTGTAATACAACTGTATGTATTTTTAAATGTTAAGAATCGATCAAATTGTAGACGGGTCTATCTGTGTTCAATACAGGAAGACAACAAACCAACGCTACTTTTCACGTATTGCGCAACTCTCAACAGTGTTACGTAGTTCCTAGATGGCCTTCTTCTTCACTGCACAAATGAATAACCTCAACAAAATTCCAAAGACTGGTGACATCCAGTGGAAGCAGTAGGAACTGACAAGAGGTTCCTGAGAAATGTCACTTGCCAATGACCACCCAGGGAACAGACAGTGGCCAAAAAAAATAACTAATCTGAACAGTTAGTACTCTGGGTTTTGCCTGCTACATAAGTTCTGTTATACTCACAGACATGATTCAAACAGTTATAGAAACTTCAGTGTTTTCTATCCAAATCTACTAATAATATGCATATCTTATATTCCTGGCATGAGTAGCAGGGAGTTGAAATTGGGCACGCTATTTATCCAAAAGTGAAAATGCTGCCCCCTATACCTTAAGAGTTAACCTCTCTAGGGGATGTGGGACTCTACTGTCCCACCTGGCCAACATCCAGTGAAATTGCAGAGTGCCAAATTCAAAAACAGAAATACTCCTTATAAAAATTCATACATGTGTTATACATAGGTTTAAAGATTAACTTCTTGTTAATCCAGCCACGGTGTCAGATTTCAAAAAGGCTTTACGGCGAAGGCATACATTGCGATTATCTGAGAACAGCGCCCAGCAGACAAATCATTACAAACAGTTACCAGCCAAGTAGAGCAGTTACACAAGTCAGAAATAGTGATCAAATTAATCACTTACCTTACCTTACCTTTTACCTTACCACTTACCTTACCTTTGATGATCTTCATATGGTTGCACTCACAAGACTCCCATTTACTCAATAAATGTCTGTATTGTTTGATAAAGTCCCTCTTTATATCCAAAAACCTCAGTTTTGCTCGCGCGTTTTGTTCAGTGATCCACAGGCTCAAAGGCAGTCACGACAGACAGACGAAAAATCCAAAAAGTATCAGTAATTACTGATTACTTGATTACTAACAATGTTTATAATCAACCCTCAGGTTGTTTTTAGTCATAATAATCAATAACATTTCAACCGAACAATAGCTTCGTCAATATAAAAGGAAAACAAAAAAGGCGTGCTCTCGGTCATGCGCATGAAAAACCTCTGGGACACTGCAGTGTCCACTCATTCAAAGTGGTCTTACTCCTTCATTTTTCAGAATACAAGCCTGAAACCATTTCTAAAGCCTGTTGACATCTAGTGGAAGCCATGGGAAGTGCGATTTGAATCTTAAGTCAATGGATACTGTAATGGCATTCAATAGAATACTACAAACATAAAAAAATCCCACTTCCTGGATAGATTTTTCTCAGGTTTTTGCCTGCCATTTCAGTTCTGTTATACTCACATACATTATGCTAACAACTTTGGAAACGTTAGAGTGTGTTCTATCCATATCTACCAATTATATGCATATCCTAGCTTCTGGGCCTGAGTAGCAGGTAGTTTACTTTAAGCACGCTTCTCATCCGGAGGTGAAAATAGTGCCCCCTACCCTAGTGAGGTTTTAAGGCAAATTTTCTGGGATTAAAAAGTCAAAAACAGTAATTGAGCACTACATTTACTGCTTCATATCCAGTACATGAACCTACGGTGTCAGGAACAATAGAACCAGACATTTACCTATCGTAATTTACGATAAATCGGTACAATGTAAAATTGGTGGTGGTTAAAGAAATAACAAACAAATAAACAAATGGCATCACCGTCTCCAGGCCGTGCCAATTCAACAAGTTCCCCACTTGACGTAGCTCGCTCAATATGACCCCGCCGACCATGCAAAAAAGTAGGCCCAAAATGAAGACTGGCCTAAATTTCAGGTGCATTTGGGTGACAGCGGCAGAACCGTTAGGGTTAGAGGCACAATTCAACCACCGGAACATTCCTAAGCTCCTCCTGATCTGTGTAAACAGCGTGTTTTCATCTAACAGTTTACAATGACATCTCTCCCCATAGGAATACATTGCCTGCTCCCTTAACTTCAACCTGAAGCAAATGTGGGTTATGAATGCCACATCAAACTGTCTTCGATGACCATCGATCAGGCCACTATGAGGACTACCTCTGTTGATTCTAAGCTTCCTGGAGCAACCAGGAGTGGTTAAATTGACCCTGAAAGTTGTTTTGATATACCCAACCTGCAGTTTGTGAAAAACACTGCATTCAACTCTCTGTAAATTAGTCAATTCTTAATGTAAAGAATTGAAACTCAGGATTCTGTAAAAGCCTGCCCCAATGAGGATATGTGTTTACTTTCATCTTCCTGTGCCAACCGGAAGTGCCTTAACCTCTCTGGGATATGTAGCGTCCCACCTCGCCAACAGCCAGGGAAATTGCAGGGCGTCAAATTCAAAACAATAGAAATCCCATAATGAAAATTCCTCAAACATACAAGTATTTTATACCATTTTAAAGATAAACTTGATGTAAAATCCAGCCACAGTGTCCGATTTCAAAAAGGCTTTACGGCGAAAGCACACCAAACAATTATGTTAGGTCAGTACCTAGTCACAGAAAAACACAGCCATTTTTCCAGACAAAGGGAGGAGTCACAAAAATCAGAAATAGAGATGAATCACTAACCTTTGATGATCTTCATCAGATGACACTCATAGGACTTCATGTTACACAATACATGTATATTTTGTTCGATAAAGTTCATATTTATATCCAAAAATCTCAGTTTACATTGGCGCGTTATGTTCAGTACTTCCAAAACATCCAGTGATTTTGCAGAGAGCCACATCAATTTACAGAAATACTCATCATAAACCTTTCTAAAAGATACAAGTGTTATGCATGGAATTTTAGAACCACTTCTCCTTAATGCAACCGCTGTGTCAGTTTTTTTTTCAACTTTACAGAAAAAGCAAACCATGCAATAATCGGAGTATGGCGCTCAGACACAAAAACAAGCCATGCAGATACGTGCCATGTTGTGGAGTCAACAGAAGTCAGAAAAAGCATTATAATTTTTGACGTACTTTTGATGATCTTCATCAGAATGCACTCCCAGGAATCCCAGTTACACAAGAAATTTTTGTTTTGTTCGATAAAGTCCATAAATTATGTCCAAATACCTCCTTTTTGTTCGTGCGTTTACGACACAATCCAAACTCACGAGGCGCGAGCAAGTCCAGGCAAAAGTTCAGACAAAAAGTAATATTACAGTTCGTAGAAACATGTCAAACAAAATATGGAATCAATCTTTAGGATATTTTTATCATAAATCTTCAATAATGTCTCAACCGGAGAATTCCTTTGTCTGTAGAAATGCAACGGCACGCAACTAACTCTCACGGGACCTCGCAAGATTGAGCTCATGGCACTCAGACACCTGACTCAATCAGCTCCCACCCCCCCTCCTGCACTGTAGAATCAAACAAGAATCAAACAAGGTTCAAAAGACTGTTGACATCTAGTGGATGCCTTAGGAAGTGCAATATGATCCCATAGACACCGTATATTCGATAGGCAATGACCTGAAAAACTACAGACCTCAGATTTCCCATCTCCTGGTTGGATTTCTTCTCAGGTTTTTGCCTGCCATATGAGTTCTGTTATACTCACAGACATCATTCAAACAATTTTAGAAACTTCAGAGTGTGTCCTATCCAAATCTACTAATTGTATGCAAATTCTAGCTTTTAGGCCTGAGTAGCAGGCAGTTTACTCTGGGCACCTTATTATCCAAGCTACTCATTACTGCCCCCCAGTCCCAAAGAAGTTAAATTGAGGTCAAAGGGGCTGTTTCTAGGGGTTAAAAAGGTCACATCTTTCCATATGTGTGATTATGTGTGATTAGGCAACCCTCATCAAATCAAATGTATTTATATAGCCCTTTGTACATCAGCTGATATCACAAAGTGCTGTACAGAAACCCAGCCTAAAACCCCAAACAGCAAGCAATGCAGGTGTAGGAGCACGGTGGCTAGGAAAAACTCCCTAGAAAGGCCAAAACCTAGGAAGAAACCTAGAGAGGAACCAGGCTATGAGGGGAGGCCAGTCCACTTCTGGCTTTGCCGGCTGGAGATTATAACAGAACATGGCCAAGATGTTCAAATGTTCATAAATTACCAGCATGTACTGCACTGACACAAATGACTGATGATTGGTTGAAAGAAATTGATAGTAATATGATTGTGGGAGCTGTACTGTTAGATTTCAGTGCAGCCTTTGATATTATTGACCATAAGCTGTTGTTGAAAAAACTTAAGTGCTATGGCTTTTCAACCTCTGCCATATTATGGATTCAGAGCTATCTATCTAATAGAACTCAAAGGGTTTTCTTTAATGGAAGTGTCTCTAATGTCAAACATTTAAAGTGTGGTGTACCGCCGGGCAGCTCTCTAGGCCCTCTACTCTTTTCTATTTTTACCAATGACCTGTAACGGGCATTAAACAAAGCATGTGTGTGCATGTATGCTTATGATTCATCCATATATGCATCAGCAACCACAGCTAACGAAGTCACTGGAACCCTTAACAAAGAGTTGCAGTCTGTTTTGGAATGGGTGGCCAGTAATAAACTGGTCCTGAACATTTCTAAAGTGCTTAAGTGCTAGACCTCAGCTGAATCTGGTAATGAATGATGTGGCTGTTGAATAGTTGAGGAGACTAAATTACTTGCCATTACCTTAGATTGTAAACTGTCATGGTCAAAACATATAGATTCAGTGGTTCTAAAGATGGGGAGAGGTCTAGCCGTAATACAGAAATGGTCTGCTTTTTTGACACCACACTCCAAAAAGCAAGGTCTGCAGGCTCTAGTTTTGATCTTGATTATTTTCCAGTCGTGTGGTCCAGTGTTGCATGGATAGACCTAGTTAAGTTGCAGCTGGCCCAGAATAGAGCGGCACGTTTTGCTCTTAATTGTAATCAGAGGGCTGAAATAAATACTATGCTGCCAGTCTCTCTTGGCTAAGAGTTGAGGAGAGACTGACTGCATCACTTCTTTTTATAAGAAACATTGTATTGAAAATCCCAAATTATTTGCATAGTCAACTTACACACAGCTCAGTCACACACACTTAACCCACCATGGCCAATTTATTTCCTTAACTTACCCCATTTACACTCACTGTATATAGACTTTTTGTTTTCTTTTGTTCTACTGTATTATTGACTGTATGTTTTGTTTTTCCATGTGTAACTCTGTGTTGTTGTATGTGTCGAATTGCTTTATCTTGGCCAGGTCGCAGTTGCAAATGAGAACTTGTTCTCAACTAGCCTACCTGGTAAATAAAGGTGAAATAAAAAAATAAATAAAAAATGACACCATGGGTCTTTTCATAGTCCCCAAATCCAGAACAAATTCAAGAAAACATACTGTATTATATAGAGCCCTTATTGCATGGAACTTCCTTCCATCTCATATTGCTCAAATAAACAGCAAACCTGGTTTCAAAAAACAGATAAAGCAACACCTCATGGCACAACCCCTCTCCCCTATTTGACATAGATCGTTTGTGTGTATGCATTGATATGTTGGCTACGTGTGCCTTTTTAAAAATGTATGTAGTTCTGTCCTTGAGCTGTTCTTGTCTAATGATGTTCTGTATTATGTCATTCTAAATCAAATCAAATGTATTTGTCACATACACATGGTTAGCAGATGTTAATGCGAGTGTAGCGAAATGCTTGTGCTTCTAGTTCCGACAATGCAGTATTAACCAACGAGTAATCTAACTAACAATTCCAAAACTACTACCTTATACAAACAAATGTAAAGGGATAAAGAATATGTACATAAAGATATATGAATGAGTGATGGTACAGAGCGGCATAGGCAAGATGCAGTAGATGGTATAGAGCACAGTATATACATATGAGATGAGTAATGTAGGGTATGTGAACAAAGTGGCATAGTTTAAAGTTGCTAGTAATACATGTATTACATAAAGATGCAGTAGATGATATAGAGTACAGTATATACGTATACATATGAGATGAATAATGTAGGGTATGTAAACATTATATTAAGTAGCATTGTTTAAAGTGGCTAGTGATATATTTTACATCAATTCCCATCAATTCACATTATTAAAGTGGCTGGAGTTGAGTCAGTGTGTTGGCAGCAGCCACTAAATGTTAGTGGTGGCTGTTTAACTGACTTGCCTGGTTAAATAAAGGTAAAATAAAAAAAATAAAAAATAAAAAGTTGCAAGTATCCGTTGGTACTTAAAGAATATGATGTCAGATCAGTTGTTGTCTGGGACATTATATCTGATGATACCGACGACATAAATTGTATCTTGGAAAATTTACACATTCTAGTTATCAGATACACATGGAATTGTTGTGCAATTTAAATGTTTAAATATGAAACTATTTGTGAAAGATTAAATAATATAATTAAATAAAATTAAATAATTAAATAATTATATATTTTAAAATGAGAGAATTGTTTTCATAAGTAAAATATGCTCACTCAGTGGCCACGCCCACGTGTATAGGCATTGGAAATGATGAACCAACCACTTTTCTACATTTCTATAAGAACCCCGGTGACCCAATTCATGGCAGACTAAGCCAACCTCAGCGTGAGCTGTGGTTGCGAATGGTTGAACGACTACAACCTAACAAAATCAACACTGTGTTCCCGATGACGTGATGACTGATGTCCATACGTTTTAAAGGGCTAATATCAACTACAACCTAACAAAATCAACACTGTGTTCCCGATGACGTGAGGACTGATGTCCATACGTTTTAATTAAAACCTGTTAAGGCTATGGCAGAATACTGCCCCCTTTGGAGGAATGCGTGCCCATAGTAAACTGACAAAAAATCTGTCAGAAATTGCTAATATATGCATATAATAAATATTATTGAATAGAAAACACTCTAAAGCTTCTAAAACCGTTCAAATTATGTCTCTATGTAAAGCAGAACTCACAGGGCAGCCATTCATCCAAACTCTTTCTGTCAGCAGAAAAGTTGGCCCAACTTTGACGTCATCGCCCCCACCCTTCCCAACCAGCTACAGATCTGGGAACAGTTCCTATCTCTTCAGCGCGATGTCCTCTTTCAATGGGGCGCTTCATTGTGAAGATCGCGCGCTCCCTCACCCTTTGGCAGGAAGAAACCCTCGGGTCACGCAATAATACGTGCGCGCCTCGGTGTTTGGCTCTCTTCGTTCCAAGATCCACCAAACGATATAGGCTTGTCCTTTCGGGCTAAGGATTTTTATGTATGTTTATAACATGTTTTAGCTCGATTCTGAACTTAGTTTGACCAGTTTAGTCGACATATAATATGTAATTTTGAAGATTTGATGCGCAACCCATAGAATTTTGGGTGCATTTCAGCCGAAATTAGTCGCGTTTGATAACCCAAAGACACACATTTGAAAGGCAAACGCTGGTTTTGGTAAGTATGACTTCTTCCACGACTTCTGATCGAACAACGGCAAAGGTAAGGGAATATTTATGTGGTTATTATGTGTTTCTGTGGACTCCGAAATAGCGGAGCCATATTGCTAATCTATGAGCGCCGTCTCATATTATTGACAAGTGAACGAATTCTGTAACGTTAAAAATAAATGTAACACAGCTGTTTTATTAAGAAGAAGTGTATCTTTCTAACTATATGTAGAACATGTATATTTAGTCAACGTTTATGATGTGTATTTCTGTTATCTGGCAGAGTTATCATAATTTCTCCGGACATTCTAGTAGCATTTTTTGAACATGACGTTCAATGTAAACAGTGATTTATGGATATAAATGGCATATTATTGAAAAAAACATAAATGTACTGTATAACATGTCCTATTCCTGTCATCTGATGAAGGTTAGTGAATTATTTTTCTTTTAATCCTGCTTTTGTGATTGCATCTATTGTTCTACAAATATGGCTATGTAAATTAGCCTATCTTTTGGTGGTGGTTTGACATAAATATGTGCTATGTTTTCGCCGTAAAACATTTTAGAAATCTGACTTGCTGGCTAGATGAACAAGGTGTTTACCTTTCATTTGAGCTATTGGACTTGTTAATGTGTGGAGGTTAAATATTTCTAAGAATATTTTTGCGTTCTGTGCGCCACTGTGTCAGTTGAGCAGGGGGGGGAAGGTACCCCTAGAGGTACGTGGTGGTGTGATGTAGTAGGACTAATATCAACTACAACCTAACAAAATTAACACGGTGTTCCCAAAGACGTGAGGACTGGGGTCCATGCGTTTAAAAGGGCTATTTTCAAAGTGGAGGTGACGATCACCACGCAGGAAGTATGAATTTCGACTACACCAGTCAGAATATAGCATGAGCTGAGTATGGCAACTTGGTATGAACTTTGAACTCTTATTCACTAGAGAAGTGATACATCCTAGACGTCGAGTTAGCAGCAGCAGCTGTAAATGTGGCCTAGGAAAGGACGGACAATCTCTTCAGAAAGACAGGGTACTACAAGGTATCCGTTCTACCACACGACAACAGACTACAACGTATCTGCCCAGAAATATTCTTCAGAAGACAAGGGAGATCTCTGCTGGGTAACCCAGCCCTCCATCTTCGACCAATCTATCAAAGCACAGCTCAGAGTAAATATATTTCTTGCATTTTCCTTTTCCGAAAGGGCAGTTATTTAGTCTGCATAAGATTCTGTATTTACGATAGCATAGCTTTATAAGGTCCGATAGAGACCCAATCATTTTTTTGCTCAGTCTTTCTGCTCTTTCATTCAAACCCAACCCCCTTTTTTCAGCTGTCATATCGGTTTCATCCGCTAAGGGCGTTTTCTTTTATGACATAATTAGTCATCAATGTATTATCCATCCTGAGTATATGTAATTCTGTGTGATTATTTAGGTATATAGTAAATATATGATTAAACCAAATGTTGTATTGCTGATTCAACTTGTTAGCCAGGGTTTGTGAAGATAACCAATCATTTTACAACGTTCAGATGAGGCTGAATAAGGTGACGATTAATAATTGACTGCTATTGATATAAAAGATTACAGATCTTAAAGAGTTTATTCGGAAGACAACAGCTCTGCAAACATTCTTCCATGGTGCCCCAACTTCCTAGTTAATTGCATTTATATGATTAGCTTAACCTCTTGAAGCTAGGGGGCACTATTTTTATGTTTGGAAAAATAACGTTCCCAAAGTAAACAGCCTATTTCTCAGGACCAGATGCTAGAATATGCATATAATTGACAGATTAGGATAGAAGACACTCTAAAGTTTCCAAAATATTGTCTGTGAGTATGTCAAAATATTGTCTGTGAGTATAACAGAACTGATATTGCAGGCGAAACCCTGAGGAAAATCAAACCAGGAAGTGGCTTCTATTTTGAAAACACCATGTTCCATAGCCTGCCTTTGCTCCATTTAAAGGGATATCAACCAGATTCCTTTTCCTATCGCTTCCTCAAGGTGTCAACAGTCTTTAGACATAGTTTCAGGCTTTTATTTTGAAAAATGATCGAGAAAGACAACATTGTGTCATTGTATGGCTGGGTGCCAGCAGCATTTTGCTTGGTGCATCAGAGTTTGGAGTTTGGATCAGAGTCCTCTCCTACTGAGAAAGACAGTTGCGGTTAATATATTATCGATTATATATTTTAAAAACAACCTGGGGATTGATCATAAAAGACGTTTGACATGTTTCTGTGGACATTACGGATACTATTTGGAATTTGTCTGCGTTGTCTTGACCGCTCTTTCCTGTGGATTTCTGAACATAACGCGCCAAACAAACGGAGGTATTTTGGATATAAAAATAATCTTTATGGAACAAAAGGAACATTTATTGTGTAACTGGGAGTCTCGTGAGTGAAAACATCCGAAGATCATCAAAGGTAAAAGATTAATTTGATTGCTTTTCTCATTTTCGTGACCAAGCTACTTGATGCTAGGTGTACATAATGTTTTGTCGAGCGACCGATAAACTTACACAAACGCTTGGATTGCTTTTGTAAAGCATATTTAAAAAATCTGACACGACAGGTGGATTAACCAAAGGCTAAGCTGTGTTTTGCTGTATTACACTTGTGATTTCATGAATATAAATATTTTTAATAATATTATTTCAATGTGGCGCTATGCAATTCAGTGGTTGTTGATGACAATTATCCCACTAAAGGGATGGGTAGCGTCAAGAATTAATCAGGTGATATTAATTACAAAGAATTGATTTGAAAAAATAGCATGTCATATATCATTTAATCTATAGTAATGACACAACATTGGCTAAGCCACAGAAAAAGTTTGCAACCTTCCCACTAGCTATGATTGGGTGAGATAATGAGTGAGCCGGAGAGAGGAGAGAGGATTGGTCTGCCATATAGAAGGCTTCTGTCTATTTGAGCTGGTCAGTCTGTCTTGGTAATCCTGTCGAACATGTCTTTTTTTAAATTTGTAGTGTGTAGTGGAGCTGCATAGCTAAGTGTGGCTCTCCACTTTCTGAAGGATCAAGTTTTTTCTGAAGGATCTCATCTTTCTGGATTACATCTTCAAACTAAGGGCAACTGTGGCATGGCATTCCTGACAGGGAGACGCATCCATCATGCATGATGATGTATACAGGTAAGATAGTCTAGTGCTAGCTAGCTACATTTTCAGATGCTACATGTTTCTAATTTTGACAGAAAGTGGTTACATTTCAAGCAAAAGTGTACTGTTAGCTAGCTAGCTAACACTAGCTTGCTCCCTAGCTGACGGTTTTGTGTCAAACGCTCTACAACTACAAGAACGCTCTACACTCTTTCTTAGTGTCCAACAAGCTTTCTGCCCTTAACCTTGTTCTGAACACCTCCAAAACAAAGGTCACATGGATTGGTAAGAAGAATGCCCCCCTCTCCACAGGTGTGATTACTACCTCTGAGGGTTTAGAGCTTGAGGTAGTCACCTCATCAAATCAAACTTTGTCACATGCGCCGAATACAAGTGTAGACCTTACCGTGAAATGCTTACTTATGTGACGACCCTCCCACTCTGTCTGCTGTATTCTCTCTCTGTTATTTCCTTATTAGGATGCTGGTGGGCGGAGTTGGGAGGGTCGTCAGCTTTATGGGAAACACCTGGGCCCGGTGTCTCCCAGGATAAATACACCACTTCCCCATTCATGGAGGAGACTCTCTCCATGCAGACACCTTTGTAGATTGTGTTGTGGTTCTTGGTGGCATGTTTGTTTGTTTGTTTGCTTTGGCACCTTTCAACACCCTGCATTATCACATTCACGCATGTAAAACACTCACTTACACTACTGATTACACACACCATTGTATATTTTCCTTAGTTGCTTTAGTTAATAAATATACATTTTTGTTACTCCTTATCTCCACGTTGTCTCCCTTTGTTACGGGCGTTGAGCCGGTTCGTGACAAGTGGGGGCTCATCCGGGATCTTTGAACTATTGGTTTGGGAGACCGTGGAGGTACGTGTTTGGTTTGCATATTGAGTTTGATAGGCCCAGTATTGGTTGTCTTTGTTGTTTGGTTTGTGTGCTGCGTTGGAGAGAGAATGGTTAGTTTCCAGGCCCTGCCTAGCCTGAAATTTTGTTCTACTTTCTGTTGGGAAGTCAGTCTGAGGTGGTGAGTAAATCGGCTGTGTACCTCGGTAGGAGATTTGTGTAGGGTAGTGCAACTTGCTACCCGGAGCTATAGCCTTTTTCCCCTGATAGGTTTAGCGACGTGTTTCATTTTTTGGAATATGTTGGGCATGGTTAATGTTTGTTATTTTTGTGTGGTGTCTGTGGACTGAGCAGTTGTCTCGGGGGCACATCCGTGGCTTGGTGGAATTTGCCAGCATGCTGGGGAGTTTTTCCTTGCCAGCGGGCTACAGTGCGTAAATTCCCACCGCAAATCTGCACGAAGACTAGGGTTGAGTTATTGTAGGTTTTGGGGAAGCTCCATATCTCATCTCTCTTCTGTGGTGCTCAGGGTGATTGTCAATTCTCTGGTTGTGGTCTGGTGTGCTCAGCAGAAGGGAAGAGCGAGAATTATTATTTTTTTTTTTTTGTGATTATGGCGTCTTATGTAGATAAGTTCATTTGCTCTCCATCAGAGGAATTGTTAGATTTAGGTACTAAAGAACAGCTGTTGAAGGTCGCGGAACACTACAAGGTTGAGATTAGTGATAAACGTCTAAAGAATTCTATTAGGTTGATATTGAAGGCCAATCTGATGGAGAGTGGTATTCTTGAAGTTACCACTGGGCCAGCCTCTGCTGAGGATTTGTCATCTCCCCATAACGTTACAATGGCCATTCCATCGGTTAGCCCTAGTAGCCTTCTTTTTGAACAGCAGAAAGAACTGCTTTTGTTACAGCTGGAGCATGATCGTGAGAAGAGAGAGCATGATCGGCAGCATGATCGTGAGAAGCTAGAGCATGATCGTGTAAAATATGAAAAGGAATTGGCATTTAAACAAGATATGGAGCGTGCTAAAATCAAGTTGCAACAAGAACGTATAGAGTTGGTTAGGGAAGGAAAGATCTCAGGGGAGAGTTTGTTTTGGGAAGGTGACCCAGATTTACCTAGGGGTAGTTCTGCTTTTGGTCGTGCCCCAGAGACATTTGATATTGTTGGGAACTTACGGTTATTGCCTCAGTTTAATGAAAAGGACCCCGAGACATTCTTTTCGTTGTTTGAGCGGGTTGCTGACGCTAGGAGTTGGCCTGATTCTGACCGCACTTTAATGTTGCAGTGTGTGCTGACTGGTAAAGCACAGGAAGCATATTCAGCTCTTAGTGCACTAGACAGTACCAGTTATGATAAAGTTAAAACAGCTGTGTTACAGATTTATGAACTGGTCCCTGAGGCTTACCGCCAATGATTTAGAACTTTAAAAAGGGATGATAAGCAGACTCATGTTGAGTTTGCGCGACAGTTATCTTTACAGTTTAATCGCTGGTGTTCCGCATCTGCAGTTGTGACTTTCCAAGGGCTGTGTGATCTGATTATGTTAGAGCAATTTAAGGACACAATTCCTGATCGTATTGCCACGTATATTAACGAACAGAAAGTAAAGAATGTTGCTGAAGCTGCGGTTTTGGCGGACGAGTATGTGTTGACTCACAAAAGTGCCTTTGTAGAGCCCCGTATTCGGAAAGAGTGGGGGCGTTCGGATAGATTTGGGCTTCGCTCACCGAGACACTTTGGTTCACGGGCAGAGTTCTATTCAACTAGGGTTGAGCCTGACTCCCATGGTAAAGCTGACTTTGGGCAGGAGTGTCACTACTGTCAAGGTTCAGGTCATTGGAAAAACGAATGTCCACTTCTCAGGTCAAAGGGTGCTTATGCTAAATCTAAGCCTACCGCGTTAGCTGCACCTGTTCCACATCAGTTCACTCATGACTCATTTTCTCAAGCCCAGGAGAATGTGAAAGTCCATATTGATCCAGACTATTTACCTTTCATTACGGAAGGTTTTGTGTCTATGTTAGGAAGTAAAGACCTAGTGCCAGTGAAGATCCTGAGAGACACAGGTGCCTCTGAATCATTTGTGTTGGAGTCTGTGTTACCCTTTTCTGCTGAGACTGATTCGGGGAATAGTGTTCTAATTAGGGGAATAGGTTTGAACACTCTGTCAGTTCCATTGCATAAACTGATGTTGGATTGTGGGCTGGTGAAGGGTGAAGTTGTTGTGGGGGTGCGTCCTTCGTTGCCTATTGAGGGTATCGACGTTATCCTTGGGAATAACTTGGCTGGTGAGCGTGTATGGCCAGTCGTGTTTCCATCTCTCGTGGTTTCCACTAAGCCGTCATTTGTTGGAATTCCTGATGAGAATGTACAGAGTTTCCCAGAGGTGTTCTCTGCGTGTGCAGTGACACGTTCTATGAGCCGTGGCGAACTGGTTACTGCGCCGACTAATGATAATAATACAAAGTATGTCACTGTTTTCCCTGTTATACCGTTATCTGTAACCCGGTCAGATCTAATCAATGCGCAACGGGATGACCCCACATTGGAAGAGTTGCGTGATCAAATTGTGCCTGTAGAACAGTTGGGAGATGTCGCCCATGGCTATTTTCTCCAAGAGGATGTCCTGATGAGAAAGTGGTTGTCTCATGATAGTTGTTTTCTGGGGGAGGCAATTAGTCAGGTTGTTGTACCAGTTAAGCTTCGTGAGTTGGTGTTGGAAACTTCTCACAGCGATGTTGCTGGACATATGGGGGTGAGGAAAACCTACAATCGCATATTAAGACATTTCTTTTGGCCTAGATTAAAGAGGGATGTTTCTGATTTTATCAAAACTTGTCACACCTGTCAATTAACTGGTAAGCCTAATCAAGCTATTAAACCAGTACCATTGTTTCCTATTCCTGTACTCAGCCAACCTTTTGAGTATCTGATTATTGACTGTGTGGGCCCTCTGCCTCGTTCTAAAAAGGGTAGCAGTTACCTGTTCACTGTGATGTGTCAGACCACTAGGTTTCCTGCTGCCTATCCTCTCCGATCTATCACGACTAAATCAGTGTTAAAAGCTTTGACTCAGTTTCTCTCATTGTTTGGAATCCCTAAGGTCATTCAGAGTGATCAAGGATCTAATTTTACCTCTAATCTGTTTAGTCAGGTTCTTCAACAGCTCCATATTAAACACAATTTGTCTAGCGCCTATCACGCGCAAAGTCAAGGAGCACTGGAACGTTTCCATCAAACACTTAAGTCTTTGTTGAGAGCTTATTGTAGTGAGATGGATAAGGATTGGGAGGAGGGGTTGCCTTGGTTACTGTTAGCCGCTAGGGAAGTTTCACAGGAGAGCACAGGTTTCAGTCCAAATGACCTTGTGTTTGGACATAGGGTGCGTGGACTTTTATCTGTTCTCCAGGATGACTGGAAGTCTCCCGAGCCTCCTCAGTCCCTATTATCATATGTGTGTGATTTCCGGCGACGACTGTACGCCGCTGGTGAAATGGCTAAAGAGAAGTTATCATCTTCACAGGAGAGGATGAAGGGCATATTTGATCGCCGAACTGAGCCTCGTCACTTTATTCCAGGTGACCAGGTTCTTGCTCTGCTGCCAATTGTTGGTTCTCCTTTTCAAGCCAAGTTTCAAGGTCCATATACAGTGGTGCGCCAGTACACTGAGCAAAATTATCTAGTTGCCACTCCAGAACGGAGGAAAGCACACCAGCTGTGCCATGTAAATCTGTTAAAACCTTATTATGCACGTTCCTCTGAGACTGAACAGTGGGATTCTACAGAGGACGGTAAACCTGTTCTTTTGGCTGATACCGTTGTTTCCTTGTGTTCTTGTCCTGCTAGTTCTGTGCATGAGGAGGAAGATGTTCCTGGTCCTGACGATTGTATATTGCAGGGTAGATTGAAAAATTCAGAAACACTGGATATTTTAGACAGTCTTCTCACTCACCTACCTGTTGATGGGCGGAAAGAGATGGTTGGTCTTATTCAGAGATTTCCAGGTTTGTTTTCTGATACACCTACACGTACAAACTTAATAGAACATGATATTGACATTGGAGGTGCTGACCCCATTCGTCAGCGGTTCTATAGAGTTTCTTCAGAGAAACTACGTTGTCTGGATGCTGAGGTCAAGTACATGCTGGAGAGTAAGATAGCAGAGCCTTCTTTCTCCAGTTGGGCTTCTCCCTGTATCTTGGTCAGTAAACCGGATGGAACAAACCGTTTTTGTACGGACTACCGTAAGGTAAACGGTGTCACAAAGCCAGATTCATTTCCTCTTCCTCGGATGGAGGACTGTGTTGATCAAGTCGGTGCAGCTAAGTTTGTGAGCAAATTTGACCTGTTAAAAGGCTATTGGCAGGTGCCACTGACGAGTAGGGCACGTGAAATCTCTGCCTTTATTACACCCTTTGGTCTGTACTCGTATTCGGTTATGAGTTTCGGTCTGCGCAATGCACCTGCCACTTTTCAGCGACTTATGAACAGGGTTGTCGCCGGTCTGACCGGGTGCGCTGTTTATTTGGACGATGTAGTAATATATGCAGATACTTGGGAAGAACATCTGTCCCGTATTCAAGCCTTGTTCGAACGTCTGGCTGCGGGTCGCCTCACAATCAATCTGGCTAAATGTGAGTTTGTCCAGGCGACCGTTACATACCTTGGAAAAGTGGTTGGGCAGGGTGAAGTGCGTCCTGTTCGGGCTAAAGTGGTGGCTATTGATGCTTTTCCACCACCAACTACTAAAAAGGAACTGATGCGTTTCTTGGGCATGATTGGGTATTACCGTAGTTTTTGTAGGAACTTCTCTACTGTGGTCGCTCCCTTGACAGATATGCTGAAAGCTAAGGCTGTTTACGTTTGGTCTACTCGTTGTCAACACGCTTTTGAAGATGCAAAGAGGTTGCTGACCTCCACTCCGGTGCTGGCTGCTCCTCGCGTGGATTTGTCATTTACCTTGCAGGTGGATGCTAGTCATGTGGGGGCAGGTGCAGTTTTGCTGCAAGCAGATGTGTCTGGGATTGAGAGGCCTGTTAGTTTCTTTTCCAAAAAGTTTAACGATTATCAGTTGAACTATTCGGTTATTGAAAAGGAAGCGCTAGCACTCATTTGGGCGCTACAACACTTCGAAGTGTATGTCGGGTCGGGGGTTGTGCCCATTGTGGTCTACACCGACCATAACCCCCTCACTTTTTTGAGGTCCATGATGTGTCCAAACCAGAGGATAATGCGATGGTGTTTATTTTTACAATCATTCCATCTCGATGTGAGGCACATCCGGGGGACTGAAAACGTGATTGCTGATGCGCTCTCTCGTGCGCCCTGTTCCTAAATGTTTACGTGACTGACCATTGTTTCGGGTTGTCATGTTCTATCTTTCCTGTCTGTTCCCTCCTGGTCGTGTGTTCTTCTTTCCTCTTAAATATTGCTTCGTATGCACAAAGGTTGCTGAGGTCTGGGGAGGAGGTTGGTTGGTGCAGGTGGAGGTGTGAACACATAACCCCTCGTCAATTTGTGGCGCAGAAGCTGTGTCAATTTGGAACTTAGGCTGGTATTTTGTTCCGGGGTCCTTGTTGGTCCCCGGTTTTATGGGGGGGGATGTGACGACCCTCCCACTCTGTCTGCTGTATTCTCTCTCTGTTATTTCCTTATTAGGATGCTGGTGGGCGGAGTTGGGAGGGTCGTCAGCTTTATGGGAAACACCTGGGCCCGGTGTCTCCCAGGATAAATACACCACTTCACCATTCATGGAGGAGACTCTCTCCATGCATGTTGTGGTTCTTGGTGGCATGTTTGTTTGTTTGTTTGCTTTGGCACCTTTCAACACCCTGCATTATCACATTCACGCATGTAAAACACTCACTTACACTACTGATTACTGATTACACACACCATTGTATATTTTCCTTAGTTGCTTTAGTTAATAAATATATATTAAATAAATATATATTATCTCCACGTTGTCTCCCTTTGTTACGGGCGTTGAGCCGGTTCGTGACACTTACAAGCCCTTAACCAACAGTGAAGTTCAAGAAGAGTTAAGAAAATATTTACCAAATAAACTAAAGAAAAATATAAAGTAACACAATAAAATAACAATAACGAGGCTGTATACAGGGAGGCAGTCTGCGGGCGTACAGGTTAGTTGAGGTCATTTGTACATGTACTGTAGGTATGGGTGAAGTTACTATGTATAGTTAATAAACAGCGAATAACAGCAGTGTACAAAACAAATGGGGGGGGGGGGGTGCCTCAGTGATGTACTGGGCTGTACGCACTACCCTCTGTAGCACCTTACAGTCAGATGCAGAGCAGTTGCAATACCAGGCTGTGATGCAACCGGTTAGGATACTCTCGATGGCCCAGATGTTGAACTTTTTGAGGATCTGGGGACCCATGCCAAATCTTTTCAGTCTCCTGAAGGGGAAAAGTTTTGGCCTCTTCATGACTGTCTTGGTGTGTTTGGACCATGATAGTTCATTAGTGATGTGGAAACCAAGGCACTTGAAACTTTCGACCCACTCCACTACAGCCCCATCGATGTTAATTGGGGCCTGTTCAGCCTGCCTTTTCCTTTAGTCCACGATCAGCTCCTTTGTCTCGCTCACATTGAGGGAGAGGTTGTTGTCCTGGCACCACACTGCCAGTTCTCTGACCTCCTCCTTATAGGCTGTCCCATCATTGTCACTGATCAGGCCTACCACTGTTGTGTCGTCAGCAAACTTAATGATGGTGTTGGAGTCGTGTTTGGCCACTCAGTCGTGGGTAAACAGAGAGTACAGGAGAGGACTAAGTACACACCCCTGAGGGGCCCCAGTGTTGAGGATCAGCGTGGCATACATGTTGTTGCCTACCTTTACTACCAGGGTGTCAGCCCGTTAGGAAGTCCAGGAGGTGTTTAGTCCCAGGGTCCTTAGCTTGGTGATGAGCTTTGTGGGCACTATGGTGTTGAATGCTGAGCTTTAGTCAACGAACAGCATTCTCACATAGGTGTTCCTTATGTCGAGGTGGGAAAGGGCAGTGTGGAGTGCGATTGAGATTGCGTCATCTGTGCATCTGTTGGGGCGGTATGCGACTTGGAGTGGGTCTAGGGTGTCCGGGAGGATGCTGTTGATGTGAGCCATGACCAGCCTTTCAAAGCCCTTCATGGCTACCGACGTGCTACGGGGTAATCATTTTGGCAGGTTACTTTCGCTTCCTTGGGTACAGGGACTTTGGTGGTCTGCTTGAAACATGTAGGTACTACAGACTTGGTCAGGGAGAGATTGAAAATGTCAGAGAAAACACTTGCCAGTTGGTCTGCGCATGCTTTGAGTACACGTCCTGGTAATCCGTCTGACCCCACAGCTTTGTGAATGTTGACCTGTTTAAAGGTCTTGCTAACATTGGCTATCGAGAGCGTTATCACAGTCATTCCTCAAAGTGAAAATAAAAGGCATTTAGCTCGTATGGTAGGCTTGCGTCACTGGGCAGCTCGCGTCTGGGTTTCCTTTTGTAGTCTGTATGTCACGCCCTGATTTTTTTCACCTGTCTTTGTGTTTGTCTCCATCCCCCTCCAGGTGTTGCCCATCTTCCCCATTATCCCTGGTGTACTTATACCTGTGTTTTATGTCTGTTGCCAGTTCGTCTTCTTTGTCAAGCTTACCAGCGTTCCTCCTATCAGCTTTGTCTCTTCCCAGCCTCGCTTTTCTTCTCCTCCTGGTTTTTGACCCGTGCCTTTCCTGACCCTGTAACCGCCCGCCTGACCACTCTGCCCATCCCTGACCCTGCTTGGCGTCCTGTACCTTTGCTCCATCCCTGTATTACTGAACTCTGCCTGTCCCTGACCCTGAGCCTGCCTGCCGTCATGTACCTTTGCTCCGACTCTGGATTATTGACCCCTGCCTGCCTTGACCTGTCATGTGCCTGCCCCTGTGGTTACAATAAACATTTTTACTTCACACAGTCCACACTTGCATCTTACCTGGATTCCTGACCATGACTGACCCAGTGGACCCGAGCCAGCTGCGCGACGCCATCTTCTTCCAAGGAGCCGCCATCAGGAGGCACAAGGAACTGCTTCGTGGCCTTATGGAGGGGGTCCAAGCTTTGGCTGAACACCATGACCGGGCTTTGAACAGTTTGCTGGAGCAATTACGCAGGTTGTTGGGGAGGCAGTCTAACACTGTGGTAACCCCGCAGCTCAGCTGCTAGCAGCACGTCTCATAGGCCACTCCACCTTCTTGGGAGCCCTGTTTACCCTCCCTGGAACGCTTCAATGGGGAGTCTAGCACCTGTTGGGCATTTCTAGCTCAGTGTGCCCTCATTTTCGAGCTTCAGCCCTCCTCCTTCCCCCTCCGATCGCTCCAAGGTATCCAAGATGGCGTAGCAGTCGGACGTGTGTTTTTGTCTAGTCCTGTCCAGTCCCGTGTATACAGTATATTGTTTTCTTCGTAATATATTTTAATCTCACTTTCTATTTACGGACTGAATATACTCTCCTGCAATCCGCGTCACACAATGTGGTAGGGATCTGCTATTTTTATACGTTAGAACCGGAACCCCCATCTGAAGCTAACCAGCTTCTAGCTAGTAGTCAGTTAGCCACTGCTAGCGGTCCTCACGATTAACTTGGACATCAGCCAGCCTCAACCTGGCCAATTCCTGCCAGTCTGGACAGCGCGATATCAACCCAGAGCATATTGGACTTCTTTTTCTCTACCACATCTCCGGATTCCTTTACACCGGATCATCACAGCTAGCTTGCTGCTATCAGAGTGGCTACTCCAGGCTAATGTCTCTGTCCCGAAGCAAGCAACAGTTATGGAATTGGCTCCCTGACACATCTAGTGCTACTCACTGGACATTATGATCAGTCGGCTACACATGCCTCTCCCTAATGTCAATATGCCTTGTCTATTGCTGTTTTGGTTACTGATTTTTGTCTTATTTCACTGTAGGGCCCCTAGCCCTGCCCAATAAGCCTTAGATACCCCTTTTGTTCCACCCCCCACACACGCAGTGACCTCATCTGGCTTAACTGGTGCCTTTAGAGACAAAACCTTTCACATCGCCACTCAATGCCCAGGTTTACCTGCGCTGTACTCACAACTGCCAAAGGGGGAGGAGTTTCAGTCTACTGCAGAGATAGCCTGAAAAGTAATGTCATACTTTCCAGGTCCATACCCAAACAGTTCGAACTACTAATTAAAAAAATTACTCTCTCCAGAAATAAGTCTCTCACTGTTGCCGCCTGCTACCGACCCCCCTCAGCTCCCAGCTGTGCCCTGGACACCATTTGTGAATTGATCGCCCCCATCTAGCTTCAGAGTTTGTTCTGTTAGGTGACCTAAACTGGGATATGCTTAACACCCCAGCATTCCTACAATCTAAGCTAGATGCCCTCAATCTCACACAAATCATCAAGTAACCCACCAGGTACAACCCTAAATCTGTAAACAAGGGCACCCTCATAGATGTCATCCTGACCAACTGGCCCTCCAAATACACCTCCGCTGTCTTCAACCAGGATCTCAGCGATCACTGCCTCATTGCCTGTATCCGCAGTCAAATGACCACCTCTCATCACTGTCAAACGCTCCATAAAACACTTCTGTGAGCAGGCCTGTCTAATTGACCTGGCCCCGGTATCCTGGAAGGATATTGACCTCATCCCGTCAGTTGAGGATGCCTGGTCATTCATTAAAAGTAACTTCCTCACCATTTTAGATAAGCATGCTCCGTTCAAAAAAATGCTGAACTAAGAACAGATACAGCCCTTGGTTCACTCCAGACCTGACTGCCCTCGACCAGCACAAAAACATCCTGTGGCGGACTGCAATAGCATCGAATAGTCCCCGCGATATGCAACTGTTCAGGGAAGTCAGGAACCAATAGATGCAGTCAGTCAGGAAAGCAAAGGCCAGCTTCTTCAGGCAGAAATTTGTATCCTGTAGCTCTAACTCCAAAAAGTTCTGGGACACTGTAAAGTCCATGGAGAACAAGAGCACCTCCTCCCAGCTGCCCACTGCACTGAGGCTAGGTAACACGGTCACCACCGATAAATCCATGATTATCGAAAACTTCAACAAGCATTTCTCAACGGCTGGCCATGCCTTCCTCCTGGCTACTCCAACCTCGGCCAACAGCTCCGCCCCCCCCCAGCAGCTACTCGCCCAAGCCTCTCCAGGTTCTCCTTTACCCAAATCCAGATAGCAGATGTTCTGAAAGAGCTGCAAAACCTGGACCCGTACAAATCAGCTGGGCTTGACAATCTGGACCCTCTATTTCTGAAACTTTCCGCCGCCATTGTCGCAACCCCTATTACCAGCCTGTTCAACCTCTCTTTCATATCGTCTGAGATCCCCAAGGATTGGAAAGCTGCCGCAGTCATCCCTTCTTCAAAGGGGGAGACACCCTGGACCCAAACTGTTACAGACCTATATCCATCCTGCCCTGCCTATCTAAGGTCTTCGAAAGCCAAGTCAACAAACAGGTCACTGACCATCTCGAATCCCACCGTACCTTCTCCGCTGTGCAATCTGGTTTCCGAGCCGGTCACGGGTGCACCTCAGCAACGCTCAAGGTACTAAACGATATCATAACCGCCATCAATAAAAGACAGTACTGTGCAGCCGCCTTCATCGACCTTGCCAAGGCTTTTGACTCTGTCAATCACCATATTCCTATCAGCAGACTCAGTAGCCTCGGTTTTTCTAATGACTGCCTTGCCTGGTTCACCAACTACTTTGCAGACAGAGTTCAGTGTGTCAAATCGGAGGGCATGCTGTCCGGTCCTCTGGCAGTCTCTATCGGGGTGCCACAGGGTTCAATTCTTGGGCCGACTCTTTTCTCTCTATATATCAATGATGTTGCTCTTGCTGCGGGCGATTCCCTGATCCACCTCTACGCAGACGACACCATTCTGTATACGTCCGGCCCGTCCTTGGACACTGTGCTATCTAACCTCCAAACGAGCTTCAATGCCATACAACACTCCTGGCCTCCAACTGCTCTTAAACGCTAGTAAAACCAAATGCATGCTTTTCAACCTTTTGCAAAAATCGCTGAAGTTGGAGACTTTTATCTCCCTCACCAACTTCAAACATCTGCTATCTGAGCAGCTAACCGATCGCTGCAGCTGTACATAGTCTATCGGTAAATAGCCCACCCAATTTTACCTACCTCATCCTCATACTGTTTATATTTATTTACTTTTCTGCTCTTTTGCACACCAATATCTCTACCTGTACATGACCATCTGATCATTTATCACTCCAGTGTTAATCTGCAAAATTGTAATTATTCGCCTACCTCCTCATGCCTTTTGCACACAATGTATATATACTTTTTTTCCTACAGTGTTATTGACTTGTTAATTGTTTACTCCATGTGTAACTCTGTGTTGTCTGTTCACACTGCTATGCTTTATCTTGGCCAGGTCGCAGTTGCAATTGAGAGCTCAACTAGCCTACCTGGTTAAATAAAGGTGAAAAAAAAAAAAAAAAAAAGAAATCCTGCCATACCCTTGTCTGTACATTATGCCTTGAATCTACTCTTCCGCACCAAGTTATCTGCTCCTTTTACTCTCTGTTCCGAACGCACTAGACGACCAGTTCTTATAGCCTTTAGCCGTATCCTTATCCTACTCCTCCTCTTTTCCTCTGGTGATGTAGAGGTTAACCCAGGCCCTGCAGCCCCCAGCACTACTCCCATTCCCCAGGCGCTCTCATTTGTTGACTTCTGTAACTGTAAAAGCCTTGGTTTCATGCATGTTAACATTAGAAGCCTCCGCACAAAGTATGTTTTATTCACTGCTTCAGCACACTCTGCCAACCCTGATGTCCTGGTCGTGTCTGATTCATGGCTTAGAAAGACCAACAAAAAGCCTGAAATTTCCATCCCTAACTATAACATTTTCTGTCAAGATAAAGCTGCCAAAGGGAGTGATTTGCAATCTACTGCAGAGATAGCCTGCAGAGTTCTGTCATACTATCCAGGTCTGTGCCCAAACAATTTGAGCTTCTACTTTTAAAAATCCACCTTTCCAGAAACACGTCTCTCACCGTTGCCGCTTGTTATAGACCCCCTTCAGCCCCCAGCTGTGCCCTGGACACCATAAGTGGATTGACTAACCCCCATCTATCTTCAGAGTTCATACTGTTAGGTGACCAAAACAGGGATATGCTTAATAACACCCTGGCCATCCTACAATCTAAGCTAGATGTCCTCAATCTAACCCATAAATAAATTCTTAAGTAACCTACCAGGTACAACCCTAAATCCATAACCATGGGCACCCTCTTAGATATCATCCTGACCAACTTGCCCTCTAAATACACCCCTGCTGTCTTCAACCAGGATCTCAGCGATCACTGGCTCATTGCCTGCATCCATAATGGGTCCGTGGTCAAACGACCACCCCTCATCACTGTCAACGACTACCCCTCATTACTGTCAAAGCGAGCAGGTCGTTCAATTCGTTCTGGCCCGGGTATCCTGGAAGGATATTGACCTTATCCCGTCAGTAGAAGATGCCTGGCTGCTCTTCAAAAGTTCTTTCCTCGTCATCTTAAAAAAAGACCTGACTGCCCTTGACCAGCACATATACATCCTGTGGCAATCTGCATTAGCATCAAATAGCCCCCGCGATATGCAACTTTTCAGGGAAGTCAGGAACCAATATATTCAGTCAGTTAGGAAAGCTAAGGATAGATTTTTCAAACAGAAATTTGCATCCTGTAACACTAATTCCAAAGAGTTTTGGGACACTAAAGTCCATGGAGAATAAGAGTACCTCCTCCCAACTGCCCACTGCACTGAGGTTAGGAAACTCTGTCACCACCGATAATTCTACGATAATCGTTAATTTCAAGAAGCATTTTTATACGGCTGGCCATGCTTTCCACCTGACTCCCCCTTCCCCGACCAACAGCTCAGCACCTGCTGCAGCAACTTGCCCAAGCCCTCCCCGCTTCTCCTTCACCCAAATCCAGACTGCAAAAAAGAGCTGCAAAATCTGGATCCCGTCCAATCAGCTGGGCTAGACAATCTGGACCATCTCTTTCGAAAATGATCTGCCAAAATTGTTGCAACCCCTATTACTAGGGACGGCAGGGTAGCCTAATGGTTAGAGCGTTGGACTAGTAACCGAAAGGTTGCAAGTTCAAGTCCCTGAGCTGACAAGGTTCAAATCTGTTGTTCTGCCCCTGAACAAGGCAGTTAAACCCATTGTTCCTAGGCCTTCAATTTAAATAAGAATTTGTTCTTAACTGACTTGCAAAGTTAAATTAAGGTCAAATAAATACTACCCTGTTCAACCTCTCTTTTGTATCATCTGAGATCCCCAAAGATCTTTGAAAGCCAAGTCAACAAACAGCACCGACCATTTTGAATCCCACCGTACCTTCTCCACTATGCAATCTGGTTTCTGAGTGGGTCATGGGTGCAGCCACGCACAAGGTTAAACGATATCATAACCACCATCGATAAGACTCACATTAAGCATCTCCAATCCAAAATTAAATATAGAATCGGCATCCTATCTCGCAACAATGCCTCTTTCACTCATGCTGACAAAAATACCCTCGGAAAACGGACTATATTACCGATCATTGACTTCACCGATGTCATCTATAAAATAGACTACAGTACTCTACTCAGCAAACTTGATGTAGTCTATCACAGTGCCATCCGTTTTGTCACTAAAGCGCCATATACTACCCACCACTGTGACCTGTATGCTCTCATTGGCTGGCCCTCACTACACATTCTTCGCCAAACCCACTGGCTCTAGGTCATCTATAAGTCTTTGCTAGGTAAAGCCCGGCCTTATCTCAGCTCACTGGTCACCATAGCAACACCCACCCTTAGCACGCGCTCCAGCAGGTATATTTCACTGGTCATCCACAAAGCCAACTCCTCCTTTGGTCACCTTTCCTTCCAGTTCTCTGCTGCTAGTGACTGGAACTAATTGCAAAAATCACTGAAGCTGGAGACTTATATCTCCCTCACTAACTTTAAGCATCATCTGTCAGAGCAGCTTACCGGTTACTGTACCTGTACACAACCCATCTGTAAATAGCCCACCCAATCTACCTCATCCGCAAATTGTTATTTACTTTATTGTTCCTTTGCACCCCTGTATCTTTACTTGCACATTCATCTTCTGCACATCAATCCAGTGTTAATTGCTAAATTGTAAATATTTCACCACTATGGCCTATTTATTGCCTTACCTCCCTGATCTTACTACATTTGCACACACTGTATATATTTTTCTATTGTCTTATTGACTGTATGTTTGTTTAATCCATGTGTAACTCTGGGTTGTTTGTGAAGCACTGCTTTGCTTTATCTTGGCCAGGTCGCAGTTGTAAATGAGAACTTGTTCTCAACTAGCCTACCTGGTTAAATGAAGGTGAAATAAAATTAAACATTTTAAAACACACCATGTTAGTGTGGTGTGTTTCTGAGGTCTAACCCACAAATGGTAGTGTAGTGTGTTTCTGAGGTCTAACCCACCATGGTAGTGTGGTGTGTTTCTGAGGTCTAACCCACCGTCGTAGTGTGGTGTGTTTCTGAGGTCTAACCCACAAATGGTAGTGTAGTGTGTTTCTGAGGTCTAACCCACCATGGTAGTGTGGTGTGTTTCTGAGGTCTAACCCACCGTGGTAGTGTGGTGTGTTTCTGAGGTCTAACCCACAAATGGTAGTGTAGAGTGTTTCTGAGGTCTAACCCACCCTGGTAGTGTGGTGTGTTTCTGAGGCCTAACCCACCGTGGTAGTGTGGTGTGTTTCTGAGGTCTAACCCACAAATGGTAGTGTAGTGTGTTTCTGAGGTCTAACCCATCGTGGTAGTGTGATGTGTTTCTGAGGTCTAACCCACCGTGGTAGTGTGGTGTTTTTCTGAGGTCTAACCCATCGTGGTAGTGTGGTGTGTTTCTGAGGTCTAACCCACAAATGGTAGCGTAGTGTGTTTCTGAGGTCTAACCCACCGTGGTAGTGTGGTGTGTTTCTGAGGTCTAACCCACCGTGGTAGTGTGGTGTTTTTCCTGAGGTCTAACCCACCGTGGTAGTGTGGTGTGTTTCTGAGGTCTAACCCACAAATGGTAGTGTAGTGTGTTTCTGAGGTCTAACCCACAGTGGTAGTGTGGTGTGTTTCTGAGGTCTAACCCACCGTGGTAGTGTGGTGTGTTTCTGAGGTCTAACCCACCATTATTATCTCAACAGCCATAGAAACTCCAGATGCTTAGACCAACTTTTTATTTAAAACGTGAAACTGTGAAAAGAGATGAAGTCTCAAAGACCTAATTTCATGACATTGTCCCTTACCTATTTGCAACGCTCCTTTGTCTTTCCCCCCTCATGTTATGTCTTTCTGGTGCTGGAAGGAAAATAGTCTAATTTCATTTAATTCTGTTATAGGACAACCGTAGATGTTTAATTCAATCCCAATTTCATGTGATCAGACAGCATGCTTCCCTAGAGGGAGGGCACAGCTAGCAGGAACAGCAACTCACAATTTGCAATTGTAATTGGTCCACCTTTCCTTCCCCTCTCTGTCTCCATCTCTGTCTCCCTCTCTATTTATCCTTCCACCACTGGCTTTATTAACTAGTCTTGCTTTCTGAATGTTTTCATCTTTTCTCTCTTCATTTCTAATGGTGTTGCTGCTCATCTATCCCTCGATCATCCATGATACAGCAACATACCCCTCAATCCTCAAGGCAACGGTGTTATTGTAATTTCATATTTCTTTCTCTCTCTACAGCCGCTGGATATGGAGTAAAATATCCATTATCATTTGTATATTTTAATTATGCAAATAAGGCTGCTCAGCTACTGGCCCAACCTGCAGGGAAACCCAACTTCATTCTGGGTGATTACAATTTATCCAGTCGAGTCCCTTTAATTGTAACAAGCTAAATACCTTGTTTCATTTAGTTTTAACAATGGCAACAGAGAAGCGGCCAGTGATAGCACACTAACGCACCACTATCAGTGGAACAAGTAGGCAAGAGGGAGACAACCGGCAGCAGGAACAACTGATCTCGGCCCTGTCTCAGGATGGTAAGTTGGTGGTTGAAGATATCCCTCTAGTGGTGTGGGGGCTGTCCTTTGGCAAAGTGGGTGGGGTTATATCCTGCCTGTTTGGCCCTGTCCGGGGGTATCATCGGATGGGGCGCAGTGTCTCTTGACCCCACCTGTCTCAGCCTCCAGTATTTATGCTGCAGAAGTTTGTGTCGGGGGGCTAGGGTCAGTCTGTTATATCTGGAGTACTTCTCCTGCCTTATCCGGTGTCCTGTGTGAATTTAAGTATGCTCTCTCTAATTCTCTCTTTCTCTCTTTCTTTCTTTCTTTCTCTCAGAGGACCTGAGCCCTAGGACCATGCCTCAGGAATACCTGGCATGATGACTCCTTGCTGTCCCCAGTCCACCTGGCCGTGCTGCTGCTCCAGTTTCAACTGTTCTGCCTGCGGCTATGGAACCCTGACCTGTTCACCGGACGTGCTGCCCGTCCCAGACCTGCTGTTTTCAACTCTTTAGAGACAGCAGGAGGGGTAGAGATACTCTTAATGATCGGCTATGAAAAGCCAACTGACATTTAGTCCTTAGGTGCTGACCTATTGCACCCTCGACAACTACTGTGATTATTATTATTTGACCATGCTGGTCATTTATGAACATTTGAACATCTTGGCCATGTTCTGTTATAATCTCCACACGGCACAGCCAGAAGAGGACAGGCCACCCCTCATAGTCTAGTTCCTCTCTAGGTTTCTTTCTAGGTTTTTGCCTCTCTAGTTTTTCCTAGCCACCGTGCTTCTACACCTGTTTGGGGTTTTAGGCTGGGTTTCTGTACAGCACATTGAGATATCGGCTGATGTAAGAAGGGCTATATAAATAAATGTGATTTGATTTGATCTGTCATCAGATGATCTGATCTGGCATCTGATCCTCTGTGGTAAGAGCCTGATGCAGGAACAACTGATCTGGCATCAGATACTCTGTGGTTAGAGCCTGATGCAGGAACAACTGATCTGGCATCAGATCCTCTGTGGTTAGAGCCTGATGTAGGAAGAACTTACCCTGCTCTACCATCTGCTTCTCTGGGGCAAGATACACATGTAAGGTGCTCTGACTGTCATGATTGTGTTCCAACTAAATGTACAGCCCTAGATTATGGTTTGACCACTGTGTAATGTAATCCACAGTGCTAAACTCTGAACACTGTCTCCCCTTACGGTCTGAGATGAAATTCATGTACATTATTTTTAGAACAGAATTTAGCCATGTAGAACAGTCTCATCCTGTAGATTCTATTAGAATAGAGTCCAATCCTGTAGATTATTTTTTATTTATTTATTTATTTCACCTTTATTTAAACAGGTAGGCTCATTTCCAACTGTGACCTGGCCAAGATAAAGCAAAGCAGTGTGACACAGACAACAACACAGAGTTACACATGGAGTAAACAATAAACAATAAACAAATCAATAACACAATAAACAAGTCAATGACACAGTAGAAAAAATAAAGTCTATATACAGTGTGTGCAAAAGGCATGAGGAGGTAGGCAATAAATAGGCCATAGTAGCGAATAATTACAATTTAGCAGATTAACACTAGAGTGATAAATGAGCAGATGATGATGTGCAAGTAGAGATACTGGTGTGCAAAAGAGCAGAAAAGTAAATCAAATAAAAACAGTATGGGGATGAGGTAGGAAGATTGGGTGGGCTATTTACAGATAGGCTATGTACAGAAAACTGTTTTCTGCCCCTCCCAAAAGATAGAATTTGTAGAAAATTGGCCCTCTTTCTGTGACTCACCCACAAACAGGACCAAGCCTGGCCTGTTGAGGAGTGACGGACTCCATTCTAGCTGGAGGGGTGCTCTCATCTTATCTACCAACATAGACAGGAGCTGGTGCTCCCATCTTATCTACCAACATAGACAGGGCTCTAACTCCTCTAGCTGCACAATGAAATAGGGTGCAGGCCAGCTTAGTGGAGTCTGCCACTAGCACAGTCAGTGTAGTCAGCTCAACTATCCCAATTTTCACTATATATTTTACCTTTTGGAGATGTCATTCGAAAACATAATGTTAACTTTCACTGCTATGCGGATGACACACAGCTGTACATTTCAATGAAACATGGTGAAGCCCAAAATTGCCCTCCTAGAAGCCTGTGTTTCAGACATAAGGAAGTGGATGGCTGTAAACTTTCTATTTTTAAACAGAGATGCTTGTTCAAGGTCCCAATAAACAAAGAGATCTTCCGTTGAATCTGACAATTAATCTTAATGGTTGTACAGTCGTCTCAAATAAAACTGTGAAGGACCTCGGCGTTACTCTAGACCCTGATCTCTCTTTTGACGAACATATCAAGACTGTTTCAAGGACAGCTTTTTCCATCTACGTAACATTGCAAAAATCAGAAACTTTCTGTCCAAAAATTATGCTGAAAAATTAATCCATGCTTTTGTTACTTCTAGGTTAGAATACTGCAATGCTCTACTTTCCGGCTACCCGGATAAAGCACTAAAAACACTTCAGTTAGTGCTAAATATGGCTGCTAAAATACTGACTAGAACCAAAGAAATTTGATCATATAACTCCAGTGCTAGCCTCCCTACACTGGCTTCCTGTTAAGGAAAGGGCTGATTTTCAAGGTTTTACTGCTAACCTACAAAGCATTACATGGGCTTGCTCCTACCTATCTTTCCGGTTTGGTCCTGTCATACATATCTACACGTACTCTATGGTCACAAGACGCAGGCCTCCTAATTGTCCCTAGAATTTCTAAGCAAACAGCTGGAGGCAGGGCTTTCTCTTATAGAACTCCATTTTTATAGAATGGTCTGCCTATCCATGTGAGAGACGCAGACTCAATCTCAACCTTTAAGTCTTTACTGAAGACTCATCTCTTCAGTAGGTCATATGATTAAGTGTAGCCTGGCCCAGGAGTGTGAAGGTGAACGGAATGGCTCTTGAGCAACGAACTGCCCTTGCTGTCTCTGCCTGGCCGGTTCCCCTCTCTCCACTGGGATTCTCTGCCTCTAACACTATTACAGGCGCTGAGTCACTGGCTTACTGGACCACATTTCAAACTAACAATGTTCATGACCACAGCAGGAGAGTACCAACGTGATTAAACCTCCTCATCAATAATAAACAACAGGCTGATTTCTTTGCTTCCTGTCTCTAGTGGCTGGTTACACTAAGAGTCTTGTTGCTAAAAGCCTCTTTAGGGTTAATCTTGGTACTATCCATCCCAGACCTGGGAGCATTGTCATCAACTGACACTAATTTGCATAACGCAACAAACATAAATATTACTAGAAAATATTCCTATTCATGAAATCACAAGTGAAAAATATTGAAACACAGCTTAGCCTTTTGTTAATCACCCTGTCATCTCAGATTTTGAAAATATGCTTTACAGCCAAAGCAAGACAAGCATTTGTGTAAGTGTAATGATAGCCTAGCATAGCAATATGCCTAGCTAGCAGCAGGCAACCTGGTCACGAAAATCAGAAAAGCAATCAATTAAATTGTTTACCTTTGATGAGCTTCGGATGTTTTCACTCATGAGACTCCCAGTTAGATAGCAAATGTTCCTTTTTTCCCAAAATATAATTTTTGTAGCCGCTATAGCCCTGTTAGTTCTTCACGTTTGGCTGAGAAATCGACCTAAAATTGCGGTCACGACAACGCCGAAAAATATTCCAAATTAGCTCCATAATATCGTCAGAAACATGGTAAACGTTGTTTATAATCAATCCTCAACGTGTTTTTTCAAATATCTATTCGATAATATACCCACCGGGACAGATGGCTTCTTAGTAGGAAAGAGAGAAACAATGGCCGCATTTGTCCTTTACGCACAAAACACTATGAGAGACTTCAGCTGACCACTGACGCAATGTTGACGTTCAGGCTCATTTTTCAAAATAAAAGCCTGAAACTATGAATTGTGACACTAGACACATTAGGGAAGCCATAGAAAAAGGAATCTGGTTGATATCTCATTCAATGCTCAATAGGGAAGCATAGGAATGCAAAGCTTTCTAAATAAGAGTCACTTCCTGTTGGAATTGTCTCAGGCTTTAGCATGCAATATCAGTTCTGTTATACTCACAGACATTATTTTTACAGTTTTGGAAACTTTAGAGTGTTTTCAATCCTAAACTGTCAATTATATGCATATTCTAGCATCTTGTCTTGAAAAAATAGCCTGTTTACTTAGGGAACGTTATTTTTCCAAAAATGAAAATAGTGCCCCCTAGATTCAAGAGGTTAAAAGTTGTTTACATGCCATGGTGAGAGGACGCTGTTTACGGGCCATGGTGAGAGGAAGCTGTTTGCAGGCTGTGGTGAGAGGAAACTGTTTACAGGCTGTGGTGAGAGGAAGCTGTTTACAGGCCATGGTGAGAGGAAGCTGTTTACAGACCATGGTGAGAGGAAGCTGTTCACAGGCCGTGGTGAGAGGAAGCTGTTTACAGACCATGGTGAGAGGAAGCTGTTTACAGGCCATGGTGAGAGGAAGCTGTTTACAGGCTGCGATGAGAGGAAGCTGTTTACAGGCCGTGGTGAGAGGAAGCTGTTTACAGGCTGTGGTGAGAGGAAGCTGTTTACAGGCCGTGGTGAGAGGAAGCTGTTTAAAGGCCATGGTGAGAGGAATCTGTTTACAGGACGTGGTGAGAGGAAGCTGTTTACAGACCATGGTGAGAGGAAGCTGTTTACTACAGGCCATGGTGAGAGGAAGCTGTTTACAGGCTGTGGTGAGAGGAAGCTGTTTACAGGACGTGGTGAGACGAAGCTGTATACAGGCAGTGGTGAGAGGAAGCTGTTTACAGGCTGTGGTGAGAGGAAGCTGTTTACAGGCCGTGGTGAGAGGAAGCTGTTTAAAGGCCATGGTGAGAGGAATCTGTTTACAGGACGTGGTGAGAGGAAGCTGTTTACAGACCATGGTGAGAGGAAGCTGTTTACTACAGGCCATGGTGAGAGGAAGCTGTTTACAGGCTGTGGTGAGAGGAAGCTGTTTACAGGACGTGGTGAGACGAAGCTGTATACAGGCCGTGGTGAGAGGAAGCTGTTTACAGACCATGGTGAGAGGAAGCTGTTTACAGGCCGTGGTGAGAGGAAGCTGTTTACAGGCCATGGTGAGAGGAAGCTGTTTACAGGCCATGGTGAGAGGAATCTGTTTACAGGCCATGGTGAGAGGAAGCTGTTTACAGGCTGTAGTGAGAGGAAGCTGTTTACAGGACATGGTGAGAGGAAGCTGTTTACAGGACGTGGTGAGAGGAAGCTGTTTACAGGACGTGGTGAGAGGAAGCTGTTTACAGAACGTGGTGAGAGGAAGCTGTTTACAGACCATGGTGAGAGGAAGCTGTTTACAGGCCATGGAGAGAGGAAGCTGTTTACAGGCTGTGGTGAGAGGAAGCTGTTTATAGGCCACGGTGAGAGGATGCTATTTACAGTTCATGGTGAGAGGGAGCTGTTTACAGGCGGTGGTGATAGGAAGCTGTTTACAGGCTGTGGTGAGAGGAAGCTGTTTACAGGACGTGGTGACAGGAAGCTGTTTACAGGACATGGTGACAGGAAGCTGTTTACAGGCTGTGGTGTGAGGAAGCTGTTTACACACAGTGGTGAGAGGAAGCCGTTTACAGGCTGTGGTGAGAGGAATCTGTTTACAGGCTGTGGTGAGAGGAAGCTGTTTACAGGACGTGGTGAGAGGAAGCTGTTTACAGGACGTGGTGAGAGGAAGCTGTTTACAGGCTGTGGTGAGAGGAAGCTGTTTACAGACCATGGTGAGAGGAAGCTGTTTACTACAGGCCATGGTGAGAGGAAGCTGTTTACAGACCATGGTGAGAGGAAGCTGTTTACTACAGGCCATGGTGAGAGGAAGCTGTTTACAGACCATGGTGAGAGGAAGCTGTTTACAGGCTGTGATGAGACGAAGCTGTTTACAGGCTGTGGTGTGAGGAAGCTGTTTACAGACCAGGGTGAGAGGAAGCTGTTTACAGGCTGTGGTGAGAGGAAGCTGTTTACAGGCCATGGTGAGAGAAAGTTGTTTACAGGCCATAGTGAGAGGAAGCTGTTTACAGGCCATTTTGAGAGGAAACTGTTTACACGATGTGGTGAGAGGAAGCTGTTTACAGGCCATGGTGAGAGGAAGCTGTTTACAGGCCATGGTGAGAGGAATCTGTTTACAGGCTGTAGTGAGAGGAAGCTGTTTACAGGACATGGTGAGAGGAAGCTGTTTACAGGACGTGGTGAGAGGAAGCTGTTTACAGGACGTGGTGAGAGGAAGCTGTTTACAGAACGTGGTGAGAGGAAGCTGTTTACAGACCATGGTGAGAGGAAGCTGTTTACAGGCCATGGAGAGAGAAAGCTGTTTACAGGCTGTGGTGAGAGGAAGCTGTTTATAGGCCACGGTGAGAGGATGCTATTTACAGTTCATGGTGAGAGGGAGCTGTTTCCACGCGGTGGTGAGAGGAAGCTGTTTACAGGCTGTGGTGAGAGGAAGCTGTTTACAGGACGTGGTGACAGGAAGCTGTTTACAGGACATGGTGACAGGAAGCTGTTTACAGGCTGTGGTGTGAGGAAGCTGTTTACACACAGTGGTGAGAGGAAGCCGTTTACAGGCTGTGGTGAGAGGAATCTGTTTAAAGGCCATGGTGAGAGGAAGCTGTTTACAGACCATGGTGAGAGGAAGCTGTTTACAGGCTGTGGTGAGAGGAAGCTGTTTACAGGACGTGGTGAGAGGAAGCTGTTTACAGGATGTGGTGAGAGGAAGCTGTTTACAGGCCGTGGTGAGAGGAAGCTGTTTACAGGCTGTGGTGAGAGGAAGCTGTTTACAGACCATGGTGAGAGGAAGCTGTTTACTACAGGCCATGGTGAGAGGAAGCTGTTTACAGACCATGGTGAGAGGAAGCTGTTTACTACAGGCCATGGTGAGAGGAAGCTGTTTACAGACCATGGTGAGAGGAAGCTGTTTACAGGCTGTGATGAGACGAAGCTGTTTACAGGACGTGGTGAGAGGAAGCTGTTTACAGGACGTGGTGAGAGGAAGCTGTTTACAGGCCATGGTGAGAGGAAGCTGTTTACAGGCCATGGTGAGAGGAAGCTGTTTACATGCCATGGTGAGAGGAAGCTGTTTACAGGCCATGGTGAGAGGGAGCTGTTTACAGGCTGTAGTGAGAGGAAGCTGTTTACAGGATGTGGTGAGAGGAAGCTGTTTACAGGCTGTGGTGTGAGGAAGCTGTTTACAGGCTGTGGTAAGAGGAAGCTGTTTACAGGCCATGGTGAGAGAAAGTTGTTTACAGGCCATAGTGAGAGGAAGCTGTTTACAGGCCATTTTGAGAGGAAGCTGTTTACACGACGTGGTGAGAGGAAGCTGTTTTACAGGCCATGGTGAGAGGAATCTGTTTACAGGCCATGGTGAGAGGAAGCTGTTTACAGGCTGTAGTGAGCGGAAGCTGTTTACAGACCATGGTGAGAGGAAGCTGTTTACAGGACATGGCGAGAGGAAGCTGTTTACAGGACGTGGTGAGAGGAAGCTGTTTACAGGACGTGGTGAGAGGAAGCTGTTTACAGAACGTGGTGAGAGGAAGCTGTTTACAGACCATGGTGAGAGGAAGCTGTTTACAGGCCATGGTGAGAGGAAGCTGTTTACAGGCTGTGGTGAGAGGAAGCTATTTACAGGCCACGGTGAGAGGATGCTATTTACAGTTCATGGTGAGAGGGAGCTGTTTACAGGCGGTGGTGAGAGGAAGCTGTTTACAGGCTGTGGTGAGAGGAAGCTGTTTACAGGACGTGGTGACAGGAAGCTGTTTACAGGACATGGACACAGGAAGCTGTTTACAGGCTGTGGTGTGAGGAAGCTGTTTACACGCAGTGGTGAGAGGAAGCCGTTTACAGGCTGTGGTGAGAGGAAGCTGTTTACAGGACGTGGTGACAGGAAGCTGTTTACAGGCTGTGGTGTGAGGAAGCTGTTTACAGAACATGGTGAGAGGAATCTGTTTAAAGGCCATGGTGAGAGGAAGCTGTTTACAGACCATGGTGAGAGGAAGCTGTTTACAGGCTGTGGTGAGAGGAAGCTGTTTACAGGACGTGGTGAGAGGAAGCTGTTTACAGACCATGGTGAGAGGAAGCTGTTTACAGTTCATGGTGAGAGGAAGCTGTTTACAGGCTGTGGTGAGAGGAAGCTGTTTACAGGCCACGGTGAGAGGATGCTGTTTACAGTTCATGGTGAGAGGGAGCTGTTTACAGGCAGTGGTGAGAGGAAGCTGTTTACAGGCTGTGGTGAGAGGAAGCTGTTTACAGGACGTGGTGACCGGAAGCTGTTTACAGGCTGTGGTGTGAGGAAGCTGTTTACAGAACATGGTGAGAGGAATCTGTTTAAAGGCCATGGTGAGAGGAAGCTGTTTACAGACCATGGTGAGAGGAAGCTGTTTACAGGCTGTGGTGAGAGGAAGCTGTTTACAGGACGTGGTGAGACGAAGCTGTATACAGGCCGTGTTGAGAGGAAGCTGTTTACAGACCATGGTGATAGGAAGCTGTTTACAGGCTGTGGTGAGAGGAAGCTGTTTACAGGCCGTGGTGAGAGGAAGCTGTTTACAGGACGTGGTGAGAGGAAGCTGTTTACAGTTCATGGTGAGAGGGAGCTGTTTACAGGCTGTGGTGAGAGGAAGCTGTTTACAGGCTGTGGTGTGAGGAAGCTGTTTACAGACCAGGGTGAGAGGAAGCTGTTTACAGGCTGTGGTGAGAGGAAGCTGTTTACAGGCCATGGTGAGAGAAAGTTGTTTACAGGCCATAGTGAGAGGAAGCTGTTTACAGGCCATTTTGAGAGGAAACTGTTTACACGATGTGGTGAGAGGAAGCAGTTTACAGGCCATGGTGAGAGGAAGCTGTTTACAGGCCATGGTGAGAGGAATCTGTTTACAAGCCATGGTGAGAGGAAGCTGTTTACAGGCTGTAGTGAGAGGAAGCTGTTTACAGGACATGGTGAGAGGACGCTGTTTACAGGACGTGGTGAGAGGAAGCTGTTTACAGGATGTGGTGAGAGGAAGCTGTTTACAGGACGTGGTGACAGGAAGCTGTTTACAGGACATGGACACAGGAAGCTGTTTACAGGCTGTGGTGTGAGGAAGCTGTTTACACGCAGTGGTGAGAGGAAGCCGTTTACAGGCTGTGGTGAGAGGAAGCTGTTTACAGGACGTGGTGACAGGAAGCTGTTTACAGGCTGTGGTGTGAGGAAGCTGTTTACAGAACATGGTGAGAGGAATCTGTTTAAAGGCCATGGTGAGAGGAAGCTGTTTACAGACCATGGTGAGAGGAAGCTGTTTACAGGCTGTGGTGAGAGGAAGCTGTTTACAGGACGTGGTGAGACGAAGCTGTATACAGGCCGTGTTGAGAGGAAGCTGTTTACAGACCATGGTGATAGGAAGCTGTTTACAGGCTGTGGTGAGAGGAAGCTGTTTACAGGCCGTGGTGAGAGGAAGCTGTTTACAGGACGTGGTGAGAGGAAGCTGTTTACAGTTCATGGTGAGAGGGAGCTGTTTACAGGCTGTGGTGAGAGGAAGCTGTTTACAGGCTGTGGTGTGAGGAAGCTGTTTACAGACCAGGGTGAGAGGAAGCTGTTTACAGGCTGTGGTGAGAGGAAGCTGTTTACAGGCCATGGTGAGAGAAAGTTGTTTACAGGCCATAGTGAGAGGAAGCTGTTTACAGGCCATTTTGAGAGGAAACTGTTTACACGATGTAGTGAGAGGAAGCAGTTTACAGGCCATGGTGAGAGGAAGCTGTTTACAGGCCATGGTGAGAGGAATCTGTTTACAAGCCATGGTGAGAGGAAGCTGTTTACAGGCTGTAGTGAGAGGAAGCTGTTTACAGGACATGGTGAGAGGACGCTGTTTACAGGACGTGGTGAGAGGAAGCTGTTTACAGGATGTGGTGAGAGGAAGCTGTTTACAGGACGTGGTGACAGGAAGCTGTTTACAGGACATGGACACAGGAAGCTGTTTACAGGCTGTGGTGTGAGGAAGCTGTTTACACGCAGTGGTGAGAGGAAGCCGTTTACAGGCTGTGGTGAGAGGAAGCTGTTTACAGGACGTGGTGACAGGAAGCTGTTTACAGGCTGTGGTGTGAGGAAGCTGTTTACAGAACATGGTGAGAGGAATCTGTTTAAAGGCCATGGTGAGAGGAAGCTGTTTACAGACCATGGTGAGAGGAAGCTGTTTACAGGCTGTGGTGAGAGGAAGCTGTTTACAGGACGTGGTGAGAGGAAGCTGTTTACAGACCATGGTGAGAGGAAGCTGTTTACAGTTCATGGTGAGAGGAAGCTGTTTACAGGCTGTGGTGAGAGGAAGCTGTTTACAGGCCACGGTGAGAGGATGCTGTTTACAGTTCATGGTGAGAGGGAGCTGTTTACAGGCAGTGGTGAGAGGAAGCTGTTTACAGGCTGTGGTGAGAGGAAGCTGTTTACAGGACGTGGTGACCGGAAGCTGTTTACAGGCTGTGGTGTGAGGAAGCTGTTTACAGAACATGGTGAGAGGAATCTGTTTAAAGGCCATGGTGAGAGGAAGCTGTTTACAGACCATGGTGAGAGGAAGCTGTTTACAGGCTGTGGTGAGAGGAAGCTGTTTACAGGACGTGGTGAGACGAAGCTGTATACAGGCCGTGTTGAGAGGAAGCTGTTTACAGACCATGGTGATAGGAAGCTGTTTACAGGCTGTGGTGAGAGGAAGCTGTTTACAGGCCGTGGTGAGAGGAAGCTGTTTACAGGACGTGGTGAGAGGAAGCTGTTTACAGTTCATGGTGAGAGGGAGCTGTTTACAGGCTGTGGTGAGAGGAAGCTGTTTACAGGCTGTGGTGTGAGGAAGCTGTTTACAGACCAGGGTGAGAGGAAGCTGTTTACAGGCTGTGGTGAGAGGAAGCTGTTTACAGGCCATGGTGAGAGAAAGTTGTTTACAGGCCATAGTGAGAGGAAGCTGTTTACAGGCCATTTTGAGAGGAAACTGTTTACACGATGTGGTGAGAGGAAGCAGTTTACAGGCCATGGTGAGAGGAAGCTGTTTACAGGCCATGGTGAGAGGAATCTGTTTACAAGCCATGGTGAGAGGAAGCTGTTTACAGGCTGTAGTGAGAGGAAGCTGTTTACAGGACATGGTGAGAGGACGCTGTTTACAGGACGTGGTGAGAGGAAGCTGTTTACAGGATGTGGTGAGAGGAAGCTGTTTACAGAACGTGGTGAGAGGAAGCTGTTTACAGACCACGGTGAGAGGAAGCTGTTTACAGGCCATGGTGAGAGGAAGATGTTTACAGGCTGTGGTGAGAGGAAGCTGTTTACAGGCCACGGTGAGAGGATGCTATTTACAGATCATGGTGAGAGGGAGCTGTTTACAGGTGGTGGTGAGAGGAAGCTGTTTACAGGCTGTGGTGAGAGGAAGCTGTTTACAGGACGTGGTGACAGGAAGCTGTTTACAGGACATGGTGACAGGAAGCTGTTTACAGGCTGTGGTGTGAGGAAGCTGTTTACACGCAGTGGTGAGAGGAAGCCGTTTACAGGCTGTGGTGAGAGGAAGCTGTTTACTGGACGTGGTGACAGGAAGCTGTTTACTGGCTGTGGTGTGAGGAAGCTGTTTACAGAACATGGTGAAAGGAATCTGTTTAAAGGCCATGGTGAGAGGAAGCTGTTTACAGACCATCGTGAGAGGAAGCTGTTTACAGGCTGTGGTGAGAGGAAGCTGTTTACAGGACGTGGTGAGAGGAAGCTGTTTACAGGACGTGGTGAGAGGAAGCTGTTTACAGGCCGTGGTGAGAGGAAGCTGTTTACAGGCTGTGGTGAGAGGAAGCTGTTTACAGACCATGGTGAGAGGAAGCTGTTTACTACAGGCCATGGTGAGAGGAAGCTGTTTACAGACCATGGTGAGAGGAAGCTGTTTACTACAGGCCATGGTGAGAGGAAGCTGTTTACAGACCATGGTGAGAGGAAGCTGTTTACAGGCTGTGGTGAGAGGAAGCTGTTTACAGGCCATGGTGAGAGAAAGTTGTTTACAGGCCATAGTGAGAGGGCGCTGTTTACAGGCGGTGGTGAGAGGAAGCTGTTTACAGGCGGTGGTGAGAGGAAACTGTTTACAGGCTGTGGTGAGAGTAAGCTGTTTACAGGACGTGGTGACAGGAAGCTGTTTACATGCTGTGGTGTGAGGAAGCTGTTTACATGCAGTGGTGAGAGGAAGCTGTTTACAGGCTGTGGTGAGAGGAAGCTGTTTACAGGCTGTGGTGAGAGGAAGCTGTTTACAGGACGTGGTGACAGGAAGCTGTTTACAGGCTGTGGTGTGAGGAAGCTGTTTACAGAACATGGTGAGAGGAATCTGTTTAAAGGCCGTGGTGAGAGGAAGCTGTTTACAGACCATGGTGAGAGGAAGCTGTTTACAGGCTGTGGTGAGAGGAAGCTGTCTACAGGACGTGGTGAGAGGAAGCTGTTTACAGGACGTGGTGAGAGGAAGCTGTTTACAGGCCGTGGTGAGAGGAAGCTGTTTACAGGCTGTGGTGAGAGGAAGCTGTTTACAGGACCAGGTGAGAGGAAGCTGTTTACAGGCTGTGGTGAGAGGAAGCTGTTTACATGCCATGGTGAGAGGAAGCTGTTTACAGGCAATAGTGAGAGGGAGCTGTTTACAGGCTGTAGTGAGAGAAAGCTGTTTACAGGATGTGGTGAGAGGAAGCTGTTTACAGGCTGTGTTGTGAGGAAGCTGTTTACAGACCACGGTGAGAGTAAGCTGTTTACAGGCCATGGTGAGAGAAAGTTGTTTACAGGCCATAGTGAGAGGAAGCTGTTTACAGGACATGGAGAGAGGAAGCTGTTTACAGGACGTGGTGAGAGGAAGCTGTTTACAGGACGTGGTGAGAGGAAGCTGTTTTACAGGCCATGGTGAGAGGAATCTGTTTACAGGCCATGGTGAGAGGAAGCTGTTTACAGGCTGTAGTGAGAGGAAGCTGTTTACAGGACGTGGTGAGAGGAAGCTGTTTACAGGACGTGGTGAGAGGAAGCTGTTTACAGGACGTGGTGAGAGGAAGCTGTTTACAGGATGTAGTGAGAGGAAGCTGTTTACAGGCTGTAGTGAGAGGAAGCTGTTTACAGGACATGATGAGAGGAAGCGGTTTACAGGACGTGGTGAGAGGAAGCTGTTTACAGGACATGGAGAGAGGAAGCTGTTTACAGGACGTGGTGAGAGGAAGCTGTTTACAGACCATGGTGAGAGGAAGCTGTATACAGTTCATGTTGAGATGGAGCTGTTTACAGGCGGTGGTGAGAGGAAACTGTTTACAGGCCATGGTGAGAGGAAGCTGTTTACAGGCTGTGGTGAGAGGAAGCTGTTTACAGGCTGTAGTGAGAGGAAGCTGTTGACAGGCTGTGGTGTGAGGAAGCTGTTTACAGGCCATGTTGAGAGGAAGCTGTTTACATGCCGTGGTGAGAGGAAGCTGTTTACAGGCTGTGGTGAGAGGAAGCTGTTTACAGGATGTGGTGAGAGGAAGCTGTTTACAGGCCGTGGTGAGAGGAAGCTGTTTACAGACCATGGTGAGAGGAAGCTGTTTACTACAGGCCATGATGAGAGGAAGCTGTTTACAGACCATGGTGAGAGGAAGCTGTTTACAGGCTGTGATGAGACAAAGCTGTTTACAGGACGTGGTGAGAGGAAGCTGTTTACAGGACGTGGTGAGAGGAAGCTGTTTACAGGCCATGGTAAGAGGAAGCTGTTTACAGGCCATGGTGAGAGGAAGCTGTTTACATGCCATGGTGAGAGGAAGCTGTTTACAGGCTGTAGTGAGAGGAAGCTGTTTACAGGACGAGGTGAGAGGAAGCTGTTTACAGTTCATGGTGAGAGGGAGCTGTTTACAGGCCTTGGTGAGAGGAAGTTGTTTACAGGCCAAAGTGAGAGGAAGCTGTTTACAGGCCATTTTGAGAGGAAGCTGTTTACACGACGTGGTGAGAGGAAGCTGTTTACAGGACGTGGTGAGAGGAAGCTGTTTACAGGACGTGGTGAGAGGAAGCTGTTTTACAGGCCATGGTGAGAGGAATCTGTTTACAGGCCATGGTGAGAGGAAGCTGTTTACAGGCTGTAGTGAGAGGAAGCTGTTTACAGGACGTGGTGAGAGGAAGCTGTTTACAGGACGTGGTGAGAGGAAGCTGTTTACAGGACGTGGTGAGAGGAAGCTGTTTACAGGATGTAGTGAGAGGAAGCTGTTTACAGGCTGTAGTGAGAGGAAGCTGTTTACAGGACATGATGAGAGGAAGCGGTTTACAGGACGTGGTGAGAGGAAGCTGTTTACAGGACATGGAGAGAGGAAGCTGTTTACAGGACGTGGTGAGAGGAAGCTGTTTACAGACCATGGTGAGAGGAAGCTGTATACAGTTCATGTTGAGATGGAGCTGTTTACAGGCTGTGGTGAGAGGAAGCTGTTTACAGGATGTGGTGAGAGGAAGCTGTTTACAGGCCGTGGTGAGAGGAAGCTGTTTACAGACCATGGTGAGAGGAAGCTGTTTACTACAGGCCATGATGAGAGGAAGCTGTTTACAGACCATGGTGAGAGGAAGCTGTTTACAGGCTGTGATGAGACAAAGCTGTTTACAGGACGTGGTGAGAGGAAGCTGTTTACAGGACGTGGTGAGAGGAAGCTGTTTACAGGCCATGGTAAGAGGAAGCTGTTTACAGGCCATGGTGAGAGGAAGCTGTTTACATGCCATGGTGAGAGGAAGCTGTTTACAGGCTGTAGTGAGAGGAAGCTGTTTACAGGACGAGGTGAGAGGAAGCTGTTTACAGTTCATGGTGAGAGGGAGCTGTTTACAGGCCTTGGTGAGAGGAAGTTGTTTACAGGCCAAAGTGAGAGGAAGCTGTTTACAGGCCATTTTGAGAGGAAGCTGTTTACACGACGTGGTGAGAGGAAGCTGTTTACAGGCCATGGTGAGAGGAAGCTGTTTACAGGCCATGGTGAGAGGAAGCTGTACACAGGCTGTAGTGAGAGGAAGCTGTTTACAGGACATGGTGAGAGGAAGCGGTTTACAGGACGTGGTGAGAGGAAGCTGTTTACAGGACATGGTGAGAGGAAGCTGTTTACAGGACGTGGTGAGAGGAAGCTGTTTACAGACCATGGTGAGAGGAAGCTGTTTACAGTTCATGGTGAGAGGAAGCTGTTTACAGGTGGTGGTGAGAGGAAACTGTTTACAGGCCATGGTTAGAGGAAGCTGTTTACAGGCTGTTGTGAGAGGAAGCTGTTTACAGGACGAGTTGGGAGGAAGCTGTTTACAGGCTGTGGTGAGAGGAAGCTGTTTACAGGACGTGGTGAGAGGAAGCTGTTTAAAAACCATGGTGAGAGGAAGCTGTTTACAGGCCGTGGTGAGAGGAAGCTGTTTACAGGCTGTGGTGAGCGGAAGCTGTTTACAGGCCATGGTGAGAGGAATCTGTTTTCTACAGGCCATGGTGAGAGGAAGCTGTTTACAGGTTGTGGTGAGAGGAAGCTGTTTACAGGACGTGGTGAGAGGAAGCTGTTTACAGGCTGTGGTGAGAGGAAGCTGTTTACAGGCCATGGTGAGAGGTAGCTGTTTACAGGCTGTGGTGAGAGGAAGCTGTTTACAGACCATGGTGAGAGGAAAATGTTTACAGGCCATGGTGAGAGGAAGCTGTTTGCAGGCCGTGGTGAGAGGAAGCTGTTTACAGGACGTGGTGAGAGGAAGCTGTTTACAGGCCATGGTAAGAGGAAGCTGTTTACAGGCCATGGTGAGAGGAAGCTGTTTACATGCCATGGTGAGAGGAAGCTGTTTACAGGCCATGGTGAGAGGAAGCTGTTTACAGGCTGTAGTGAGAGGAAGCTGTTTACAGGCTGTGGTGAGATGAATCTGTTTACAGGCTGTGGTGAGAGGAAGCTGTTTACAGGCCATGGTGAGAGGAAGCTGTTTACAGGCTGTAGTGAGAGGAAGCTGTTTACAGGACATGGTGAGAGGAAGCGGTTTACAGGACGTGGTGAGAGGAAGCTGTTTACAGGACATGGTGAGAGGAAGCTGTTTACAGGACGTGGTGAGAGGAAGCTGTTTACAGACCATGGTGAGAGGAAGCTGTTTACAGTTCATGGTGAGAGGAAGCTGTTTACAGGTGGTGGTGAGAGGAAGCTGTTTACAGGACGAGTTGAGAGGAAGCTGTTTACAGGCTGTGGTGTGAGGAAGCTGTTTACAGGCCATGTTGAGAGGAATCTGTTTAAAGGCCATGGTGAGAGGAAGCTGTTTACAGGCTGTGGTGAGAGGAAGCTGTTTACAGGACGAGTTGAGAGGAAGCTGTTTACAGGCTGTGGTGTGAGGAATCTGTTTAAAGGCGATGGTGAGAGGAAGCTGTTTAAAAACCATGGTGAGAGGAAACTGTTTACAGGACGTGGTGAGAGGAAGCTGTTTACAGGCTGTGGTGAGCGGAAGCTGTTTACAGGCCATGGTGAGAGGAATCTGTTTTCTACAGGCCATGGTGAGAGGAAGCTGTTTACAGGCCGTGGTGAGAGGAAGCTGTTTACAGGACGTGGTGAGAGGAAGCTGTTTACATGCCATGTTGAGAGGAAGCTGTTTACAGGCCATGGTGAGAGGAAGCTGTTTACAGGCTGTAGTGAGAGGAAGATGTTTACAGGACGAGGTGAGAGGAAGCTGTTTACAGTTCATGGTGAGAGGGAGCTGTTTACAGGCTGTGGTGAGAGGAAGCTGTTTACAGGCCTTGGTGAGAGGAAGCTGTTTACAGGCTGTGGTGTGAGGAAGATGTTTACAGACCACGGTGAGAGGAAGCTGTTTACAGGCTGTGGTAAGAGGAAGCTGTTTACAGGCCATGGTGAGAGAAAGTTGTTTACAGGCCATAGTGAGAGGAAGCTGTTTACAGGCCATTTTGAGAGGAAGCTGTTTACACGACGTGGTGAGAGGAAGCTGTTTACAGGCCATGGTGAGAGGAAGCTGTTTACAGGACGTGGTGAGAGGAAGCTGTTTAAAAACCATGGTGAGAGGAAGCTGTTTACAGGACGTGGTGAGAGGAAGCTGTTTACAGGCTGTGGTGAGCGGAAGCTGTTTACAGGCCATGGTGAGAGGAATCTGTTTTCTACAGGCCATGGTGAGAGGAAGCTGTTTACAGGTTGTGGTGAGAGGAAGCTGTTTACAGGACGTGGTGAGAGGAAGCTGTTTACAGGCTGTGGTGAGAGGAAGCTGTTTACAGGCCATGGTGAGAGGAAGCTGTTTACAGGCTGTAGTGAGAGAAAGCTGTTTACAGGACATGGTGAGAGGAAGCGGTTTACAGGACGTGGTGAGAGGAAGCTGTTTACAGGACATGGTGAGAGGAAGCTGTTTACAGGCTGTAGTGAGAGGAAGCTGTTTACAGGACATGGTGAGAGGAAGCGGTTTACAGGACGTGGTGAGAGGAAGCTGTTTACAGGACATGGTGAGAGGAAGCTGTTTACAGGACGTGGTGAGAGGAAGCTGTTTACAGACCATGGTGAGAGGAAGCTGTTTACAGTTCATGGTGAGAGGAAGCTGTTTACAGGTGGTGGTGAGAGGAAGCTGTTTACAGGACGAGTTGAGAGGAAGCTGTTTACAGGCTGTGGTGTGAGGAAGCTGTTTACAGGCCATGTTGAGAGGAATCTGTTTAAAGGCCATGGTGAGAGGAAGCTGTTTACAGGCTGTGGTGAGAGGAAGCTGTTTACAGGACGAGTTGAGAGGAAGCTGTTTACAGGCTGTGGTGTGAGGAATCTGTTTAAAGGCGATGGTGAGAGGAAGCTGTTTAAAAACCATGGTGAGAGGAAGCTGTTTACAGGACGTGGTGAGAGGAAGCTGTTTACAGGCTGTGGTGAGCGGAAGCTGTTTACAGGCCATGGTGAGAGGAATCTGTTTTCTACAGGCCATGGTGAGAGGAAGCTGTTTACAGGCCGTGGTGAGAGGAAGCTGTTTACAGGACGTGGTGAGAGGAAGCTGTTTACATGCCATGTTGAGAGGAAGCTGTTTACAGGCCATGGTGAGAGGAAGCTGTTTACAGGCTGTAGTGAGAGGAAGATGTTTACAGGACGAGGTGAGAGGAAGCTGTTTACAGTTCATGGTGAGAGGGAGCTGTTTACAGGCTGTGGTGAGAGGAAGCTGTTTACAGGCCTTGGTGAGAGGAAGCTGTTTACAGGCTGTGGTGTGAGGAAGATGTTTACAGACCACGGTGAGAGGAAGCTGTTTACAGGCTGTGGTAAGAGGAAGCTGTTTACAGGCCATGGTGAGAGAAAGTTGTTTACAGGCCATAGTGAGAGGAAGCTGTTTACAGGCCATTTTGAGAGGAAGCTGTTTACACGACGTGGTGAGAGGAAGCTGTTTACAGGCCATGGTGAGAGGAAGCTGTTTACAGGACGTGGTGAGAGGAAGCTGTTTAAAAACCATGGTGAGAGGAAGCTGTTTACAGGACGTGGTGAGAGGAAGCTGTTTAAAAACCATGGTGAGAGGAAGCTGTTTACAGGCCGTGGTGAGAGGAAGCTGTTTACAGGCTTTGGTGAGCGGAAGCTGTTTACAGGCCATGGTGAGAGGAATCTGTTTTCTACAGGCCATGGTGAGAGGAAGCTGTTTACAGGTTGTGGTGAGAGGAAGCTGTTTACAGGACGTGGTGAGAGGAAGCTGTTTACAGGCTGTGGTGAGAGGAAGCTGTTTACAGGCCATGGTGAGAGGAAGCTGTTTACAGGCTGTAGTGAGAGGAAGCTTTTTACAGGACATGGTGAGAGGAAGCGGTTTACAGGACGTGGTGAGAGGAAGCTGTTTACAGGACATGGTGAGAGGAAGCTGTTTACAGGACGTGGTGAGAGGAAGCTGTTTACAGACCATGGTGAGAGGAAGCTGTTTACAGGCTGTAGTGAGAGGAAGCTGTTTACAGGCTGTGGTGAGAGGAAGCTGTTTACAGGCCTTGGTGAGAGGAAGCTGTTTACAGGCTGTGGTGTGAGGAAGATGTTTACAGACCACAGTGAGAGGAAGCTGTTTACAGGCTGTGGTAAGAGGAAGCTGTTTACAGGCCATGGTGAGAGAAAGTTGTTTACAGGCCATAGTGAGAGGAAGCTGTTTACAGGCCATTTTGAGAGGAAGCTGTTTACACGACGTGGTGAGAGGAAGCTGTTTACAGGCCATGGTGAGAGGAAGCTGTTTACAGGCCATGGTGAGAGGAAGCTGTTTACAGGCTGTAGTGAGAGGAAGCTGTTTACAGGACATGGTGAGAGGCAGCGGTTTACAGGACGTGGTGAGAGGAAGCTGTTTACAGGACATGGTGAGAGGAAGCTGTTTACAGGACGTGGTGAGAGGAAGCTGTTTACAGACCATGGTGAGAGGAAGCTGTTTACAGTTCATGGTGAGAGGAAGCTGTTTACAGGTGGTGGTGAGAGGAAGCTGTTTACAGGACGAGTTGAGAGGAAGCTGTTTACAGGCTGTGGTGTGAGGAAGCTGTTTACAGGCCATGTTGAGAGGAATCTGTTTAAAGGCCATGGTGAGAGGAAGCTGTTTACAGGCTGTGGTGAGAGGAAGCTGTTTACAGGACGAGTTGAGAGGAAGCTGTTTACAGGCTGTGGTGTGAGGAATCTGTTTAAAGGCGATGGTGAGAGGAAGCTGTTTAAAAACCATGGTGAGAGGAAGCTGTTTACAGGACGTGGTGAGAGGAAGCTGTTTACAGGCTGTGGTGAGCGGAAGCTGTTTACAGGCCATGGTGAGAGGAATCTGTTTTCTACAGGCCATGGTGAGAGGAAGCTGTTTACAGGCCGTGGTGAGAGGAAGCTGTTTACAGGACGTGGTGAGAGGAAGCTGTTTACATGCCATGTTGAGAGGAAGCTGTTTACAGGCCATGGTGAGAGGAAGCTGTTTACAGGCTGTAGTGAGAGGAAGATGTTTACAGGACGAGGTGAGAGGAAGCTGTTTACAGTTCATGGTGAGAGGGAGCTGTTTACAGGCTGTGGTGAGAGGAAGCTGTTTACAGGCCTTGGTGAGAGGAAGCTGTTTACAGGCTGTGGTGTGAGGAAGATGTTTACAGACCACGGTGAGAGGAAGCTGTTTACAGGCTGTGGTAAGAGGAAGCTGTTTACAGGCCATGGTGATAGAAAGTTGTTTACAGGCCATAGTGAGAGGTAGCTGTTTACAGGCCATTTTGAGAGGAAGCTGTTTACACGACGTGGTGAGAGGAAGCTGTTTACAGGCCATGGTGAGAGGAAGCTGTTTACAGGACGTGGTGAGAGGAAGCTGTTTAAAAACCATGGTGAGAGGAAGCTGTTTACAGGACGTGGTGAGAGGAAGCTGTTAACAGGCTGTGGTGAGAGGAAGCTGTTTACAGGCCATGGTGAGAGGTAGCTGTTTACAGGCTGTGGTGAGAGGAAGCTGTTTACAGACCATGGTGAGAGGAAAATGTTTACAGGCCATGGTGAGAGGAAGCTGTTTACAGGCTGTGGTGAGAGGAAGCTGTTTACAGGACGAGTTGAGAGGAAGCTGTTTACAGGCTGTGGTGTGAGGAAGCTGTTTACAGGCCATGTTGAGAGGAATCTGTTTAAAGGCCATGGTGAGAGGAAGCTGTTTACATGCCATGGTGAGAGGAAGATGTTTACAGGCCATGGTGAGAGGAAGCTGTTTACAGGCTGTAGTGAGAGGAAGCTGTTTACAGGACGAGGTGAGAGGAAGCTGTTTACAGTTCATGGTGAGAGGGAGCTGTTTACAGGCTGTGCTGAGAGGAAGCTGTTTACAGGCTGTGGTGTGAGGAAGATGTTTACAGACCACGTTGAGAGGAAGCTGTTTACAGGCTGTGGTAAGAGGAAGCTGTTTACAGGCCATGGTGAGAGAAAGTTGTTTACAGGCCATAGTGAGAGGAAGCTGTTTACAGGCCATTTTGAGAGGAAGCTGTTTACACGACGTGGTGAGAGGAAGCTGTTTACAGGCCATGGTGAGAGGAAGCTGTTTACAGGACGTGGTGAGAGGAAGCTGTTTAAAAACCATGGTGAGAGGAAGCTGTTTACAGGACGTGGTGAGAGGAAGCTGTTTAAAAACCATGGTGAGAGGAAGCTGTTTACAGGCCGTGGTGAGAGGAAGCTGTTTACAGGCTGTGGTGAGCGGAAGCTGTTTACAGGCCATGGTGAGAGGAATCTGTTTTCTACAGGCCATGGTGAGAGGAAGCTGTTTACAGGTTGTGGTGAGAGGAAGCTGTTTACAGGACGTGGTGAGAGGAAGCTGTTAACAGGCTGTGGTGAGAGGAAGCTGTTTACAGGCCATGGTGAGAGGAAGCTGTTTACAGGCTGTGGTGAGAGGAAGCTGTTTACAGACCATGGTGAGAGGAATCTGTTTAAAGGCCATGGTGAGAGGAAGCTGCTTACAGGCTGTGGTGAGAGGAAGCTGTTTACAGGCTGTGGTGTGAGGAAGATGTTTACAGACCACGTTGAGAGGAAGCTGTTTACAGGCTGTGGTAGAGGAAGCTGTTTACAGGCCATGGTGAGAGAAAGTTGTTACAACAGCCATAGTGAGAGAAAGCTGTTTACAGGCCATTGTGAGAGGAAGCTGTTTACACGACGTGGTGAGAGGAAGCTGTTTACAGGCCATGGTGAGAGGAAGCTGTTTACAGGACATGGTGAGAGGAAGCTGTTTACAGGACGTGGTGAGAGGAAGCTGTTTACAGACGCATGGTGAGAGGAAGCTGTTTACAGTTCATGGTGAGAGGAAGCTGTTACAGGTGGTGGTGAGAGAAACTGTTTACAGGCCATGGTGAGAGAAGCTTTTACAGGCTGTGGTGAGAGGAAGCTGTTTACAGGACGAGTTGAGAGGAAGCTGTTACAGGGCTGTTGTGAGAGGAAGCTGTTACAGGACGTGGTGAGAGAAGGTGTTTTAAAAACCATGGTGAGAGGAGAGCTGTTTACAGGCGTGGTGAGAGGAAGCTGTTTACATGCTGTGGTGAGCGGAAGCTGTTTACAGGCCATGGAGAGAGGATCTGTTTTTACAGGCCGGTGGTGAGAGGAAGCGTTTACAGGCTGTGGTGAGCGGAAAGCTGTTTACAGGCATGGTGAGAGGAATCTGTTTTC